>NC_134038.1:102870401-103072901 GCF_965140245.1 Athene noctua
AGCTCCTGTTGAGGAAAAATGACAATTTAGCAAATGTTAAAATCCTTTGGGGCAAGCCTGAGTCTTCAAACTCAGACTGAAGACACAAAACTCTGATATCCCAGGATGAGCTCTGGAAAGGAGTTATGCCTCCCAGGGTATGTCTTTTGTTCCAGTACAAATATGACTGCAACTCAGATCCACATGAAGTATTTTTAAGTATAATTACAGGTACCAGGAACAGTATAGCCATTACGGCAATTCCTCTCTGCATATCCGAGCAACTCAGAGTCAGTAATCTGCTTGAGCATTCTGGTGCATGGCTACTCCTTTCATGCAGATCTGGCCTTGGTGACCAGTCCTTTATATGTGGAAATGAATCTTCCTAACTCCACCATCCACAGGAATTTACTATTAGTAGAAAGTATCAATTCTATCATCTTGTTCTCCTTGACACTGAAAACTAAAATCCCATTGTTTCTGCAGAATAGAGGTATCCTCACTTCTCTCTAACCTACTTGACCATCATAGCAGAGATAATTTTGCACTTAATATCATTATAATGTAAAATATCATTGGATTACATATTCCACATCTTTTTCATGGAAAACAAAACCAGAGTTGCAGTTTATTAGAATACGGGGTCAGAACATGGACAGAGCATAGATCCAGGGATGACAAAGTGTTCCTCTGTCCCATAATATAACTTCACTGTCTTCAGTGTCTATAGATGAGGATTTGACAAGTTATAGTAACAATTCAGTAATAGGTGTCCTATGTTAAAAATGCTTGGAAGTTAAGTATTCCCTGAGGAAATCTTTCTTTACTTGGTAGTAAAGATACAAAAATACAGCAAACAAAAGACACCAAAAGCATGCAGTTCCTGATATTAAACTTCACTGTAAATCTGAAGCCATTTAGATGTCTGAAGGGTTTTAATGGGTAACAATCAAGATAGATAGATAAAATAATTTAATTCACTGGGTAGAAATTGCTATACATGCCTGTAAATGCTTAATTTGGAATATATGCACTGAAATATTAAACTTCACAGAAAATATCTTACTGTGATCTCCAAGTCATTTTAACTCTACTGGTTTTCTTGACCTCTGATTTATACTGAAACAGGTAAGAAGAGAATCAGGCCCAAAGAGAATACTAAGACAGATTTTTAGATGACAACAGGACAAAATCTTGTTAAAGCTACTAGTTAGAAAGAAGGATAAAGGTCAAACCAGAAAACATAAATCCCAGAAGAACATGCAACTCAGTGATTAAGTAAGATGTCAGTTTTTCATCATTTAGTATCTCATTGTTTCCAATTTCAGACATTTTTCTATAAATCTATAGAGAATTTCTGTGTCCCACCTGTGGGATTAATTTCTTCTCATCAATAATTTAATACTGCTCTATGAAAATACTTCTTCCTGCCTGCTTTCAGCTTCTTTTTTTGATCTGTTTTTATACAAATAAAACAAAAACCACTGGTACAGAAAGGAGAATATATCAGGAGTCTTACTGAACAAAATTGAATGGAAACTACATTGTTAGAAGTATTACATCACTATTCCCATTAATTCAGTAAAGCAGATATTATTTGTTTGTATGTTTTTTCAGCTTCCAAAACTATGAGATAGTGTATAGACTTCACAGAATCTCAGAATACCTGAATTTGGGTTTGTATTTTAACCCCCTCCCCTCAAAAAAATCCATTAAGAATAATCTTTATCTGTATTACTTTCTTTATAGTGAATGAAAAGAGCAAGACTTCTGGAAGTGTAGTATTAGATAATTGCACAGTTATCACAAACATGAATCAAGAAAATAAGAAACTCAGCCTATTTCTACCTGATAACTCTGACTCTAGTATCAATAGAGAAGTACTTGTTTGTTAAAGACAATTGTCTTTATTTTTACTATGTAGGCATTCACATTTCCAGTGAATACACAGACTGTAAGTTGGCATCTTTGGAAAATCCCATTCCATAAAACAATGAACAGAGATACAGTTCTAGTCAATAATATAATGACTTAATTATAAATTAATTGTTTATATGTTACTTACATATCATACCTTCATTACTTAACAGGAATTAAGAGAATTGCCTTTTACATGCTAAAAAATATTCACAAGCCTAAATGCTGCTTAATTATTAATATTATTCTGTATTTTTATTTTCCATGAATACATAACCTCAGGACTCTCCCGGGACACTACATTATATGACTTGTTTAAACATAGGTCATATGCCAGTAAAATATGTTTTAAATAAATAATGCTAAAAGGAATTTAAAATAGTACCTCTTGTCCCTAAGGGTAATAAAGAGCATCATGTGAATTAAAATCAGAAGGCACTCAACTACATTATTCCTCTTCCTCAATCAAGCTGTCACTGGGTGGTCTCAGCTCCCCATCCTGCCTAAGCTGGGACTGTGCTGTGTTTGGGAGGTACCAGTGCGGGAGTGCTGAGCTCTCTTCCCCTTTGCCGAGCACTAAGAGCTTGCTTTAGCTTACAAAAACTCCTAGAGATGTCAGGATTTTGCAGGATTGACCCCTACATGTTTTTTTAAACGGTTACAGGAAGAGCATCCTAACAATTATTGCTGGTATAGCATTTTAAATATTTCAGTCTCTACAAACAAAATGAGGCTCATTTCTGATTTTCCCCCCGAGACAAAATTTCCACTGATTTACATAAGAATTTTGCTGGAGTAAGGACCTCGAGGCACTGTCTGAACATTTATGCTTTGTACTGGCTTTTCCTCCATTAGAGAGTCTCCAAATTCCCATTGACTTTAATGAGAGCTCAGTAGGCAGATAAATCTGAGAAGGGTTATGCTTTTGGGAACTTCTGTACCACTCTTGTAAAATTATTATCAAAATTGCTTTTCCTGTATTGTAGTAATAACATTGTGATAACACCAAAAATCCTACTCAGAGACATTCACTGCATGTACAATTATTTTTTTCTATTTTTTCCAATTCCAAATTCTGACAAAGTTGGTTTTTGTTTTTTGTTTTTTTCTTCTTTTTTTTTCTTTTTGTCAGGCTTTCAGACACAATGGTAATGAGAGGAGCAAAAGTGCCTTCAAAGTTACAGTCCTTTAGTCCAAAGTGTTCATCTGTATATTTCAGTTTTATCAAAAGATTGATGACATTTTTGCTGTCTCCTCAGTTGGTATTAGAGACATCATGTCTCCTATATCTGCACAAGTACCACAAGACTCCAAAGGTGGTCCTAGTGTGGTACAACATGCAATACAAGCTTATTACCCCAAAGCCATATAAATAAATCATACGTCTTGCTATTTCCCTGATGGTTGTATAATTTCAAAACTTTAATGAAATTTGCTGTTATTTATGATCTATTTATTTATTCTACAAATGAGCAAACTGTGGAATTATTTTCCCTATAATTTTATGCAACAGTCTAAGGGACCAATACTATCTCCTTTATGATCCAATTGTATAAACTGTCTTCAGTATAACTGGTCATCTGAGCAGTAAAAGGGCATTTAGTTGTTTCTGAAGCATCTTGAACATATTTCTAAGATGTAAGAAGTTTTAGCAACTTCTTCCCTGAAAGCATTTTTTTTAATATGTGGAGACTTTGAGCAAAAAATGTTATATTTCTCCAACCTCAGTGATACAGTTGTTTGGGGGTTCTTACTGGTAATTCAGCTCTTAATCATATAAGTTACTTCCACATATAGTCACCTTTGCCTTCAGCAAAACCTGCAGTATCCCAAAGGGTCTACAATGAGTGAAGGGGACAGCTGTCACAGAGTTACTTTCCATATCAGTGCGGCAAATTGCTGAAAAGTTGTAGCAAGTCCATAACCTGGTGATTTCATTACTCTCAGCTTACTCTGAGGAGCAGAGTCTAGTGCTCCTAAAGTATGTAAAGAACCACAGTGGGACAGAACTTTAATATTATTTAACTAGAAACGGTCTCTGTACTTAATTTTAATTTTCAGGCTAGTTGTGAACTTTTTATTCTGAATTGAAAGATAAGTTTAAAGCCAGTTATGGGATGGGGAGGTGACAGAGATGAGCGATGGCCAGTACACTGTAGTGCATTTGGCATTCCTGAAGTTACGAGTGTGGGGAGGTTTGCATTGCCCATTACAGGCAAGGGAAGCCAGTGCAAGGAAGATGTTTCCTTCACAACTTGTATTTCTGCTGTTTAATTGTTGAATGCGGAGCCTACTCACCTAACCTCTGTGGTCCTCCCCTGAGAAAACCTGCCATCAAATGATGACCCAGAAAAAATATGGGTGATTGCTCCGCTCCCATAAAAAAAAAAAAAAAAAAAAAAAGGAAAAGAAAGAAAGAAAAGCACTAGCCTGGTATCAAGGGACCTTGCTAGGATACTTAGGAGAATATTTTCTGTAGAAGCCAACTGACCATCCATCTCCCTTTTTAACTAGTGTCAAGGCTGGTTTACTTGATGATGATTTGATGCCCAGCAATTGCTCCCCCTTGCCCACTGAAAATGAGTGATGACAGGGGAACAGCCGTCAAATAGAACAAGCTGAGATATTGTAGCAGGGAGCTTAGCAGAGCTGAGTCCTGTAAAAAAGAACCTTTATAAAAGGATGAAGTTTTGGAAAACAACTGTTTTACAGTGTGGAGAATGTGGGTTTTTTTTCCAGATTTGTAAGATATGTTTATCTTGATAAAGCATTCCTGTAGCATAAAACAAAAAAAAGCATGCCTTCCACTTGAAACAAACAGCTCAGTGAGGATTTATATAGAATTTCTTAGCTCCGTTTCTGCTGGATTCAGCTGAACTCTGACATCCATACAAGTCGGAAAGAAATAGAGTCACTGCCTTTTCTCAAACATCAGCTGCTCAATGGGGATATATGAAACTAAAGAGCCTAGAGACCTGCCGTACTTGACAGTTAGCAATGGTTATTTGTATATATTTATAATGGTACTCCAGCATCTTCAGCTTTGGACATTAGGACACCTTTTCTCAAGTGCTCAATAATAACAGACAATACCTGAAACACATCACAAAGTCAACTGGATGCTCTCACTTGAAGTACGACTTTGCAGAGATATAGAAGAACAATGGCAAAACAAGAAAAATATTACTGTAGTGTAACAGTGAAATAGCACGAATTTATAAAGTACCTGCATCATCAAAGAACCTGTAAAATATGCATTGTTCATGTTTTACATAATACTGGCAAAATTTCTACACAAATATGTACATTCAAAAGCTGCATGTGTTTATAATTGATATGGATGTAAATATATATGCATATATGTTTGGTAAACTATCAGCTATCAGAACATTAGCCACGCTGAATGCTATTAATACCATGAGTACCAAGATGCTCCAGTGGCTTTGCAGTGACAATTATTAAGATGGAGCTAATAAGCACCAATATACTTCAGCTGACTCAATTAATACAGTTTCTGTATTAATTAAATAATACATAATAATAATAAAATAATTAATTACGTAATAATAATAATAAATTAATTATTTTCTTGTACATTCTATCATATAATTTTCCATCATTCCAGACATCTCCATTCTCATCCCCATCCCTACAATATCCTGAATAACAGGGAGTTGGAAGCATTGCAAAAATGTAGCAATAGACTTAATGGCATCGCTTTTTTATCTAACATACATAAGCATATATACTCGTCAAAGTGCACCAGAAATGAGGCTGCCTCACAAGGAAAGACAAACCAGGGGTGGCATGTGGACATAACACAGGCAGGAAGAGTAGTCTCCAAGCACTGCAAGGCTGGTGGCTGTGCGAGCTTCTCTCAGCTGACTGGACAAGGTAACAAAGCACTCCTGGGGCTGTCCGTGACATCCAGTCAGCAAGGCAGAATGGCAAGAAACATGAGCAGAAATGGGGCTGCCTAAAACATGGTCTGAGGTACATCAAAATGCCATCACCAAGAACTGGGCTACAAAGGACTGGGAAGGGTTGGGGGTGGTGGGAGGTGTGGGTGGGGCGTAGAGGAAGCTAAGTTTCAATGGAGGTCCTAGATCCAGCAGTGGAGGTCCCAGCTGAGGATGGTCAGGGCCATTAAAGCCTGCTGGTGTCCTCCAAGCCTTGCTACCACCTTTACTTACAGAAACAGTGAGCAGTTTTATTCACATCATCAGTTTGTGGTTGCTTCCGCTACAGTGATCACCCTTGTTTAGGACTGTGGACTACTAGTCAGACCCACAAAGGTGTTTAGGTGCCTAATGTTCACGTTTGGACCAGATACAAGAGAAACTTAGGTGCTTCAGCATCCTTCCAAATCAGCCCCCAAAAACTAAAGATCACTGAATCAGAGAGCAAAATTTTCTAACTGTAAGTGCAGTGATTATGGAAATCATTCTGTGATCCACTGTGAGATTATCCTCACTTTTGCCTTGCTTTTTTCCCCCGCAGCAAATAGGGTGAATTTCATATTTTACTTAACAAAAATTATAATTTCTTTCTGAATCCATTAATTCTTGGGTGATCTGTATGTCAGATCAAATACTCCTTGTGGCACAAAGTAGGAGGAATTCCGTGGGTGTATCCTTGCAGACTTGTCTCTTTGTTTTCCCACTGAATTATAAATACTCATGTTCACTACTAATAGTAAGGGGTTTATTTCCTTTTTAAGATGCTCTGGCCCTCTCTCCTCCAAGTCACACATTTTCTTTCTGCCTTATCCTGATCTAGAGAGTGTCCCCCTCTGAGTTTTTGCCAAATCAACAATTTAAGTCACTGCTTTGAGTGGGAGAAATTTTCTGGTAGTACAAGTCAGAAGTCAGAGTGAGTCTTGTATTTTCAGGAAGACTACCAATAATACCTACAAAACAAAATTAACAACCCCATTACTGACTGAAACAGACCCACTGTATGATGGCATTCTGGGTTTTTTGGTGCTCGGAGTTTTTAAAGTTTTCAGAAAAAAAAGAAAATAGTTTGGAATAAAAGAAGAGGAAAAAGATAATTAAATCACATATTTTTAATTAATTAGTTAATGATGAAGGCTTTATTGTAGACATCCTGAACTCAGCTATCATTAAGTAACTCAGTCTTCAGTAAGTACACCCTAACAAGTGTTACAAGCAAGATGTATTTATGATATGAACTCTTAATGGAATCATGTACGAAACATATTTTTTACCGAGGCACTCCATGATGAATGGATTTTTAATGAGGCAAAGATATAAAATTTCTTCTTAGAGCTTTTTAAAGAGACAGAGAATGTTGCAGTGAAAATGCCACTGTTAAACATCTATAATTTAAAACCATGTAGTTTTTTATTCCTGTCTTCGTTAACAAGTAGTTTTTCTGGTCTTTTGCATCCTGTGTCACAACATGCTGATGTAGGGGACATGTCTGGTGGAGAAAAAGATATCGCAGTTCCCTTGAACCACAAGTGCAGGCTGCTAGAACTCATCAGACTTTAGATTTGAATATAGTCTAGAACAGCTTTGGAGTCTCTCCTGTTACACATGTCTCTGCATTAATAGCCAGACTGAATTAAAAATCCCCCAAAACAACAGGAAATGGATGTGGCAAAGAGTAACTCTGAGTATCACTTCATCATCAATGTTGAATGGTATTTGCTTTACTGCCTCTGGCACATGAGGCATATACATAAGTTTATTTACATGTGCCTGTGTTAGTGCAAGCCAAAAGAGGAGTAGCAGTAGATAAATGCATTTGTGGCAGCTGGATTTAGATACCACTATACAGCTTTCTACACTAAATGTATCAAGGACAGATATGGCCAGCTTCCAAGTTTGATATGTAGGTTTTTAAGAAAAAATAGGATTCTTCTGTCTCTGAACATCATCCAGCCAAGATTAGGTGACTCTTTTACTGCATGTGCAACTGTAAATAGATATGAGACTAACGTTTCCTTCAACATATGTTTCCTGTAAATTATGGCCCTTTTATATAGATCTCAGCCTCCACCTTCATAGATTCATAACACAGGCCGCATTCTGCTGTTCTGGTGCCACTGTTCAGTATTTGGGTGGTGAAAGGTTGAGAGCTCTAAAGATGGATTTTGGCACAGTTAACACTCAGCTAAAATTTCACACTAGCTGATTTAAGCCTAACAGTGGTGGAACCTCAGCCAATAACAAGTCCGTGCCAATGAGGTCAGTGCAAGACACCACAGAGGATTAGCGAGCCTTTTGGTGGTGGATATGGCTCTGGCTTTCTGTAAAGACTTATTAAAATGTAGGCAACTGAACTAGTTCCATATACGTAGCTCTCGTCTATCATAGAATTAATTTCATTTCTCCTCTGTAATGTTAATGAGATATGAAAAGCTTTTTCTTCCTTTCTAAGATATCAGCATTAATGACACAGAATCAGCTCCAGTGAATGGAAAAGAACGAGTTCACCTACACTATAATTTGTAATTGGCTCACTCATGGGACTTGAGTCTTTTGCATGAAAACTAGAGCTGTGTGAGCTCTCAAATGTGTTCCATTCATGCCTGCATTGTCACAGGAAAGATTTGAAGGAATCAGTTTGCATTTAATTAAGGCTTCTGTGACTTATTGCAAAAAATCTTAAACAATATATTCATCAAAAGTTTTTAACTCAGGTTAAAGGGAGGCCTGTGTTTGATACTGCAATCTGCTGGTATTGAGAAGCCGTTGTAAAAGAGATCATTACATACAAAATGGGTATTTCTTCATAACCTGAACACAACTAAATGCATAAACTCTGCCACAGCTCCCATGGAATTCTCTACACCTTCTGAGTAATGTGTGGTGACTATGGGGGAGTCCACTGGGTAACGATTTATTTTAAGTCTCTATCAATGGGTGCTTAACTGCTGTTAATTTAGAACAGTGGCTTGGGGAACTATATTTGAGAGTCACACACATATAAAATGATACCATTGTGATTGGTTTTATTGCAGTGAATGCCAGTGAGATTTTGTTGAAGGGAAGCAGTAAGGGGAGCAATACTCACTTTTCCTTTTTTTTTTTTTTCTTCTTCTTCTTTTTTTTTTTTTTTTTTTTTTTTTTTCTGTCACAGCATGTAGTGGTGCTGGTTTCAGAAACCCAAACTAGTGAATCTTTCCGCTTGGGTTCACAGGATGATTTAGGGTGTCTGTACTTAAAAAGGCTGTTCCATTTTTGACAAGTTAGCATCAAACAGTATTCCATGTATGAGTGCATGGGGAATATCTCTCACACTGATAGAAAGGGTGCTTAATTCTGACACGTTTAAGTATTCCAACTGTACAGATCACTGAAGGAAATGGAAGATCTCAGGTTCAGAGAAAGAAAGTGTGACTACTATACTGGAAATATAAAAGTCCTTTTAGGGATAGAAAGTATTATTCCACTTAATAATTCTAGGACTGTTTCAAATCAAACAAATTTAAAGGTAGTAATCTTTATTTTGAAGAGCAAAACCATGCATCAAAAAGAAACTGGCATCTCTGGTGAAGTACAGCCCCCTTTCTTCAAAGGGCTTCTTCTCTCATCAGTGTTTTATAACAATGTTTCTGAAAAGCAAATGCTTTGTCTTTGGAATAAAGCAACAGACAACATGCATTTTTGAAAGACCTTTCTCCTCATTCCCTTTTTCTGTGTGTTACTCGGTTTAAACATTTCCCTGGTTGGGAATCAAAAAAAGAGGCAGCACAAATTACGAGGGCAGCTAAAAACCAGGACATAGTAAGAGCAGAGCTATGACTTGGTAGTTAAGCTGCTTTTTGCCATGAAAAAGAAGTGATGTGGCCAGTGACTGACATGTCCATTTCGCGCACAGGAATGCTATTCTTGGCATTGCCAAGGCTACCATTAGGTAACATTTGGTAAGGCTTTGAGTCTTCTCAAGCCTTAGTAAAACAGGGATAGTGGCCTGCTGTTGAAAAGCACCTGTAGCACTATTCTGTCTTTCTGATTCAGTTACAGTGACCATCAATTCTCTAATCTTTCACTTTCACTTAACGGGGGCTGGAGACTTAAACTGGAGCAAAGGATCCTGAGATTTGTCATCAGATAATTGCTGGGTAGACAGCCAGGAACAGTGCTGAAAGAATTCCCGTTTAGAAAAGGGGGAAGGAGTTGGGCTGATGAGAGAGTAGGAAAAAAATATAAGCTTGTGGCCTTCAGACCATACTGCTTTCACCTCTACCAGGAGGACACAGACTGAGTCGCCACTCCTACCCAACATGCAGTGCTGCTTGGGAAGGAGAGAATAACCCAATGAACCACCACAGCTGAGAAGTCATGAGGTCACTGCTGGGACAGAGAAATAAGATGGGTACAACATAAGCTTTAGTTTCCTAATTTCTCCTCAATTTCTAGCTTGATTAGAGTATGCTTAGTGTAGCTCTGTCACCTTTCTCTATTGCCATTCCTGCCTCAGCCACCTTTTTCCAGCCACATCCCAGTGGCTCCTACACCTTAAACACCACCCTTCCTCATTCCTCAGAAGATGCTGATCTTTCAGCACATCTTCTGTTTCTTTTTGAAAACGTCAGATGCAAGAATGTTAAAAAGACTAACTAAGGTGTAAAAAGAAATAGTGAAACACAAAACAGAGGAACTATCCTTATTTGTTATATTGTATGCATTGACATAGAAACTATTGTTTCTATTTAATAATACGTAATGTGGTCTCTGGAATTGTGTAACATGATAATAGAAAAAGCTATCCTATCGTGATGGGGTCCTTCAAAACATGATTAGGAATCACTTATCCCAAGACCACTTCCTCAAACTATGTGATCATAGTTTAATTTCAGTGAACAATCAGAAATGGTCTACAGCCTGTCAGTTGAAAGAATGGATAAACAATGCATTTACCTAAGTAGTGTATTCATTACTAATTTTTTTTTACTGTCTAGCAAGAGACAGTTTCACATAGGTATGCCCCAGGGACACCTATATTTCTAAAATTAGCAGAGGCCAGTCACTAATCCTTTAGGAAAAGTGCTAAAGTTTGACATCTTAATTAAGAATTGACTTCTAGAATTGCTGGAAATTACCAGGGCAAAGTTATGATTTTGAACAGAATTTTGAAGAGTAATTGAGAACATCCTGGACCCTGAGTTGTGATCCAGCCTATGATAATCTTCCCAGCTGTGTAGGATTTCTGACAGTTTTTTTAGCTGGAGGAAACAGAATCTGTTAGAATTGAATTAAGATCTAATACCGAGATATAATATAGCTTTGTTTAGTCCATCTTTGACATTAATAGGTGGGATATTTTTTTTGTTCTTTGAATTACAGGGAAAATATTTTTTTTACTTCTTACTTCTACATGTGGCTAGTGTTAAAAACAGCACTGTGGCAGCTGGCAAAGAGACATTCTACAACCAGAACTGTGGCCTGCAGACCAGTGGTACTATTTTCATCACATTCAGCAGTCCAGCTGAAGTTTCAAGAAGTAGCTTTCCCAGTAAGCTGCAGAGAGCAAATGAAAGCTGATAATACAGGGTGTCAACTTGGAAGAGACATCTTCTAGTGGATTAACCACTAGAAGGATTAGTCTGAAAATTCTGGCAGGCAAAACACTTGGGAAACTGCCTGAACTGTGAGGGTAACTGAAAGTTTCAAACATCCATACATATATGCCATAGGACTGTGGTGCAGAAGAGATATAGTATCCCAAGCATGGCCAGCATCAGACTTTTCAGGAAAAGGTATGGCACACCTTAGCAGAATAATCTGTTCGTAGGCTGTAGGTGTATTTCTAAATCTTCTCTGTTGTTTGTGACCTGAAGCGCGAGGGTTTATATCCCCTTTAAAAATGTTTTATCCTATCTGATGCAACTGTGGAAGCTTTTTATGATTGAAATAAATCTACAGTCTTCTTTTTAGCCTTTTCAATTCATTGTAATTTTGTAGCAATGAGTTCCACAGGCTAAATTTGCATCATGCTATCTTTTATAGATATGCAAAGCACATTTGAAACTAAGCATTTTGGTCTTCTGTTACTAAAAATTATAAGCAGGAAACCCCAAAGTACATTCTTTCTAAAATGCAAATATTTTTAAATTATAGTTATGTCTACACTAAAATGTATTTGTCTGTAAAGCTAACCTGTAGGAATTATGTTATGAAAACTTTAAGGGGTGACAGGTAGTATTAACCACAGGAATTTTCCCTAGTAGAACTGTGTGCCAATTAATTTGTTTTCCTGGGAAACCTTCAACAAGTTTTCATACTCTTTTCTGACACAGCTATGCTGGCAAAGCTATAATGCAATCTAGTATCCCATCTCTTTTTCTTATTTAATACAGTTATTTGGTTAAAAAAAAAAAAAAAAAGTATTTAACAGTAGCAATGCTTAAGTCTCCTCATGTACAGTCTTCTGCAGTAAAACAGTGTGCCCAGGTACTGTATAATTCAGGAGTGACTTTTTTCTTACATTTGTATAAGAGAAATGTTTTATTAGGATAAAGTGGAGTAGCATGTTTGCAATTTAATTTTCTATCTTATTATTTTTTACTTCATCTTTCAGCATTAGTTTGTTTCCCTTGTTTGTGTAACCACACTACCAACAAAGACACAATTTTTTATAAAATTAAATTGTTTTAATTTTTAAACAATCCATTGCCCTTAGCCCCCCAACACTGCCTGCACTATGGCTCCTGGGTCACTAATTATGAATCGACTCTTGAGTTTTAAACTATTATATATGGAGAGAGATCCTGAATGGGTATAAGACAGCAAACAGGTTTAATATGGCTTTGCATCTCATCACAGCTCCTGGTGCAGGAATGGTTTAGAACAGAAAGAGGCATCAGGAGACAGTAATGTTATTAGAATGCAACTCCATTGCTATTTTGAGCTATATGGTAAATTTATAGCTAATAGTTGTCTTTGTGGTGACTCTTTGAGTGATCCAGAGGTCCTGACTCAGAATGTTGGAGGCACATACTTTAATGTGAATTGCACCTTATACGAATATTCAACAGTTTAACTACTCTGAACTGACAGTCTTGAGACAGAACTCACTGAAACTCACAGGACTTTTTTGTCACTAATTGTGTGATCAGAAGTGGGGCTTGTGATGACTGGAATTCAATACATGACACCACCATCATTAGCCCAGTGTTTGCAATTAAAAGCATACTTAAAAAGGAAAAAGTGAAGAAGTTATAAATGCACTAAATATGACCATTTCTTATAAAATTATTATAATTTGCTTGATGTTTGTTTGATCACCAGTTTTAAACCTAGTTGTTCAACTACAGGAATTGCTAGTGTGAGGAAACGAATTTAGGACTGTGCTGGTGAGGTAACTGTCCCTCTCACTGTCTCTGCTGAGACAAGCAAAGGCCTGGTAAGGCCAAAGGATGCTCCCTAGTGACACCTATTAGTCCTCACCAACGGTCTTAGCCTTCACTAGTTCTGGGCGCACATTCAACAAAACCAGCCTCCAGATGTCAGGAATTTAGCTGTCTTCCAGCCTCAGTAGCTGGAATAAGCTACTCACCAAGAGTATTTAAAAAGATAATGAGAAGTTGCACTTCATATCTCTTCAAGGTGAAAATACACTGGATCGCTTGCACATCCAACAGTCTCAAAAAGTATGTATGATCTGTGGCCTAAGTACTGCATCACTAAAATAAAAATGAGTTTTGGGTTTTGTTTCAGTAAGAGTAGATTTGTTCATTTGTTCATTCACCCAACCAGCAAAATGCAGCTGACTCTTATGTAAAACTTGTCAGCTTTGAAACAGTACATACCAACACCCACAGAAGACCTTATGATAGGAAATGAAGAAGGATATAGCCAATTGTACCTGTCAGGAAGTGTGGATGAAGAATGTAGTTGCTGAAATGAGATTTTAGCAAGGGTTAGCACTTCTCCAAGTGTAAAAAGACTCATACCTTTCCCATCCCAAACTGAACTCAAACTAATTTTACATCTCATACAAAACTTCTCATGATCATGGCTTTAAAGCATCTTTGATTCACTGAAAAGCCAAAAGCTGAGTTGCCAATATCCATGCTATTGTCTGTGTTTCCCCAGGCATAGTAAATATGCATAAAGTATATTCACTAGGCATAGTGTACAGTAGTCTTTTTTCCTGAGAGATTGTCATCTTTACCCTTCAAATCCACAGTCTTTAATTTTTAAAAAAGTGTATCTTCTTCAGAAACCATCTTTTCAAATACGGCCATGTAAGCCAGGGCATAGGTATAAATCGATACCTTGTGTGAGTATGTTTGCACACAGACACACACACACACACATAGAGAAAAGTGGAAAAAAATGTTTAGGTTTATATTTCAAAGAATGTTTACCCACAGAAAACAACAGAAATGATCAACAGACATAAAACTTTAGTCTGCGTAAATTAAATGGTTCTGCTGCATTAACTTCATAAAACCATAATCCTCTCCTCCATAAACTATTACATGCACTGCAACATATCTGATTTATGGGGTGTAGAATCGATGGGAAAAAATTAATGCTTGAAAAACATATTAGAGACATTATTGAACAGATTTTAATTGAGATTTGATTTCAATGCCCCTTATCCACATGATTAATGGGTCCTACCCCTCGACTCCAGCAGGCAGAAAAGAGAGTCTTTAATATGACAATTAAGTATCTGTCTTTAGGTTTTATGTAGCTCTCTCCTCAGATCACTTCATCAGTACAGTGTGGCTTTTGTGCAGATTAAATTGAGACTCAATTTTCTCTATTTTCCAGCACTTACTTATGTTTTATGACAAGCACTAAATCAATTTTATGCTATTATTGATTTTTTCTTAAATGGACACAAACCATTTCGCCTTTTGCCCTTCTTTTCTACTTTCCCTCTATTTCCTTTTTTCACTGTATGCTTGATATACAGCCAGCTGAAGAAATTTCAAACGTTTCCTGAGATTTCTACAGGTCGTACCAATTCATTCACTTTTTACAACATGAGAATTGACAAACTTAACCTGGAATTATATCAAAACTTATATATTCTTTTAATTTGACAAGGTTTACAGGTTGGACTTCTTCCCCTACTTTACCTTATAAAAAAAAAAAAAAAAAAAAAAAAAGTCTCCAAGGTTAGTTCCTCCTCTTTTTCAATTAAAAAAACCCCAAACCCACAACAATCTTTCTAATAACTTCTGAAATATTTGAACTGCAGCTTCAGCTATAATTTTTGAAACAGTCTTGAAATCTAATTAATACATCGATGCAGGGAGAACCTATTTCATGGCTTGCAGGGGAAAAGGGCATTATCTGCAAGGTGCAATAACTCCTCTGAGATGTGGCAACAGCTAGTGGTACACCATGCAATTAAGAAGCTCTTGGTTCTTTAGGCTCTATTCTGTCTGACCTGTGGCAAAAATTAACAACTGCCTTGGGCAATAAAAGTAGCACAATTTGTAATCAGATAGCTTATTTTTTTTGGCAGAGAGTTATACATTAAGAAGGATCAAAGAGGGAAAGAAGAAATGTAATTCAGCTAACAAAATGGGTTGGCCTTTTGATTTTCTGGCTGTTTAGGGTCATGGAGGAGCTTATGAAGGATTGTCCTCTTTTCTTTCTTTGTTTGAAGTCCAGCATGCCTGAGCTCAGGTGATAAAATTGATCTTTAAAATAAGTACAGTAGCTTCATTTTGCTGAAAAATCAATAAAGCCCTTCATTGTGTTGGGTATTTACCTAATAACACTTTACCTGTAAACTCTCAAAGTATTTTTAAAAATGTGTTTAGAGAGATTTAAAATGTGTTTAGAGAGATTTAAAATAACACAGGCTTACCTACTGAATCAAAGAAACAATGTTAACCTGAATGTGCTCTGTCTCGGCATCTTTGCTCAGCTGATGCTTCTTTCAACTAAAGGGGAAATTTCAGTTGCCCTGAATGACAGATTTTGGGCAGAACAGTAATTTTCTTTTTTTTTCTTAGTGTGTTTCTATTGTTAGTGTGTGCCTACTTGTGATTATAGTAAATATATGTACACACAGTATATGTAAGGTGGATGGAGATTGTTCCATCTGAAGTTTCAATAGCTTTCCTAGAAAAAAAACAGAAAAAAGTACAACCAAATCAAGAAACAAAACCCCCCAACCTGATTAAGAACAAAATCTTGAATTTCACCATAATATAGATGCTGGGATGCTGTTCTCTATATGAACGGTAAGTCAGACAGTGATCCAGTAATTGGAAAAAAGTTTGGAGCTATGCCACTGTGTTGTAGCTCCCTTAATTTATAGAATATTTTTCCCTTCATGCAAGAAACATGCCAGTAACAATATCAACTTTCATGATTAACAGAAGACTTGAGGGGTTTTTCTTTATTTCTTGGCTTTCTCTTCACTTTGAGATATGAAGAGTAATGTCACAGCTTGCATGCTGCCTTTCTACTACATGTGAAAAGAAAGCTTTCCTTGCAAGTGCCAGATGCAGGCAACATTGTGAATTCTGAATGCCCGTAGCAAAGAGCAGAGGTGCCCTGAACTCTTTGCTTCTAGCTGGAATTCAGATTCAGACTGCTCACAGGTCAGTGATTCCTTAGCTGTAGCCTAATCCAAAATGAAGATGCACCATTTCATTCCTTTAGAGAAACAGCTGGTTTGCATTTAAAGACTAAAGGCTCCTTATTCATTTGCTCCATTTGTTTCTGTTTTGGTTTTGCCATTTTCTTTGTTATTACTATCATTGGTGTTAATATTGTCATTGTTATTACTACTGTTGCTATAATAATACTAATCATCACATTGTGTTACATGAACATCAAGTAAATACTGCAAACCAAGAAAATGCTGCTGTAGTGTCTAGCAGTTTCCTTTCATGTATCCAAAAGCCTTGTTTCCTAAACCTTTGCTTACTTTGTTAGCATATTTTTCACCTGTGATTTACTCTTTTCTCCATCAGTCCCATCTATATTTTGTTTCTTTTTTAGAATTGGCTTTTTAAAAAGCAAATTATACGGTTGAAACCTCTTTATCAACAGAAGCTGTTTTTCAGAACAGATTCAAATAATTTAAATGCATTGTTTAAAAGTTTCTAGTTGCTTGCTCTGGCTTTTTTCATTTATGTTATTTTTATCAACCTTATTTATTTATTTTCCGGCCTTGTGTTTTACATGCCTGTGATATTCAGACACGTAGGTAAGCGTACCCAAAAGAAAAGCAGTACTACATGTTGCAGGTTACAGTTATCTTCTCCCTGCCACATCTGGTCAGATGTTTTTGTCCTAGTCACTCTACAGCTGACTTAGGGAAAAGAGAGTTGAGACAGGATATTTGGCACTGTGTGGAACATCAACTTAAAAAAAAAAAATTAAAAATTCAGGTAATCCTCATTGCTATAACATACATGTTTGGGACTATCTGAGAACTATTTGATTTCCAGGCTTAAAAAGCAAGTGTGCTGCAGAATTCCACTTAAACGCTTTCAGAGTCATAAATCCACGGTAAAATTCCTGTATACAGTGAAGGGCAAATTACCACAATAGGCTGATCTGTAGGAAAAAAATAAACCTGCTTACAAAAATAAATGCTCTGTATATAAAATGTGAGGGCAGATAAACAAATCTTTTCAACTCATACCCACTGAAAACTGTTTTTTCTTATATGTGAGTGAATGGCATCACATGCTTCACGTGGAACAGGGCTTTTGATTTAGCGCTGGAGATGATCTGTTTTGTTTGAAGGCTCGTTGAGTTTGTAATGCAGCCCTTGAAAGAGGGTAGACAATATGCTGAAGCCACAGAGCTCGCAGAAGTAGTCCCCAGCACAGCGTTATTGGTTATAGCCTTAAAAGAACAGGAGACCTTTGTGTTTTGCCCAGGCAGCACAGATTGTCAGCTTTCTGAAATGAATCGCAAACCTAATCTAGAATCGCACCAATTCAGATCAATAAATAGCATTAGCGTTGCACACCAGCCCCCCGCCCCCGCCCCTCGTCCGCACACAGAGACGCGAATTTCCTCCTCATGACGGGCAGCACCGCACTGGATGTGCCCGGAGGAGACGGCGGCGCTCCGGCGTGTGGGCCGGAGCCCACCGAGCTGGCTACCTGTTGGAAGCCAGGGCCATGCCAGACAGGGCCGGCAGCCGCACAACCGTTAGAATTTCACCTTGATTATGTACATATACACATTCGGGGTATTTTGGGATAAGCGTTCCCCTGGCTGCCCGCAGGCAAGAGCGGGCCCTGCCTGGGTAAATCGGTGTAGGCCTCCCTGGCCGGGGTTGTTGCCAGGCAACAGGCGCCACGGCGGGGCGGGGCGGGGCGGGGCAGGGCGGGGCGGGGCGGCGAGGGCCGCTCCCCTCCCGGAGCCCGGCGCGGCGGGCGCTGGCCGCGGCCCTTGCTCCGCGGCCCTGTGGCAACGGGCTGTTCCTCCTCCTTCGGTTAAGTCTACTTGGCTCTGCGAAGTCCCCGCAGAGGAGAGGGTGTCAAAACGAGGGGGAGTCGGAAAAAAAAAAAAAAAAAATCAGAGAAAGGACTTGACGAGGTCAGGAAAGCCCTCCACAGGAAATGGCGCTTGTGCCTTGGAGTCCCTGAGGCAACGGCCCGGCGCCCCTCGCACCCTTCCTCACCTCCCCCCTTTCCTCCGCCCGCCTCCCGTCCCCCTGCAGTGGCTACAGTAAAACACCTTAACTCAGCTCGGGAGGGAGGAGGGAGGGGAAGGGACCACCTTCAGAGTGCAGCTGGAACTGGAAGCTGTCTGCCTCAGCCGTTAGAAATATGTGGAGAAATTACCTATCATTCCCTGTAGAGACATCCAGCAACCATCCCAACCCAGCTTTTCAGTTCGGTGATAATATGCTCCTATCAGTTTTAATAGCCCCATGCTGGATTCAGGAGGTATTATGGATTGTACAGCAAGCATATTGTCATTAAATTAAATTTTCAGAACATTCCCCAGCTCATCACAAATACCACAGAGAGTAATCATAATCGGTTCTCAACACATGTGTAATTGCCTTCAGCTGGCGTTTTTTACAGTTGACATTGTTCAGCAGTGATAAGGTGATTGGTGATTTGAATACACAGCTTGTTTCATAGCTGCCGTAATTGAAATATGGTATGTGTGAATGGAAGATTACATTAAGACCTAGGATAATCACCTGACATGAGAGTAATTGAGTCTACAATCTGCCACTGAGTCTCTCAGGGAGGGCTGAAATGAAAAGAAGCCATTAGTAGATTATGCCACTGCTGGCTCGGCTCGGCGCTGCTCGGCTCGGCGCAGCGCTGGAGCGCCGGGCTGGCATTCCTCTGCGGCGGGCGGGCTGGCAACGACGCCCGGGCCCGGGCCAGGCGGGGAGGGCGCACCGCCCGCACGAAAACTTGAACTTTCTTCCTCGGGGAGGGCGGGGAGAGAGACAGGCTCTGGGACAAATACTTCGCGCTGTCCCGAGGAAATACTGCTTCCTTATTCTCCCGTTGGTGGAGACCGGAGGGCCGATCGCGCCATCCGATTTCTTCAGGAAGGACCGGGGGGGGGGGCGAAAAAGAGTGCAGCGTGGGTTTATCCTGGTGGGTTTAAGCCTGAATGATCAAACTTTAGCTATTTTTAAACTGCTTCTGGAGGGAGTAAGTGTGCGGAATCTTAAAAAAAAAAAAAAAAAAAAAAAAAGCTGAAAGGATCTGAGGGCAATTCCATAGGTTTCTGCGGTCCAGAAGCATTCGTAGGTAGTTGTCACTTGGAATTTTAAAATTTATTCACAGAATTTGGTGGGAAACTATGATCTTACATACTGGCTGTTCACCTAAAGATGCAATGAAAGGAGTGCCCTTATTAGTGTTTTTCATTATGTGGCACGCATAAGAGACTTTCTTTAAAAATCAGGTTTGGAAGTAAACTGAGGTTAATTATACAAAGGGTAACCAAGAGGAACAATCTTATCTAACCTTTAAAAATAAATGTAATAAGGTTCCTGCAAATCTGAAGCAAATATTTACTCCAGGTGTCCACACTTAATGGACAAAAGCATAATTGAGAGAATAAAAAGCATAATAAAGGAGAATATGTAATTCGTTAGTCATTGAGGATTACATTGTGATGGAAAAGTCTGTCTTCCTTTATTTTTTTTTCCTCTGGAAGTCAATATCATGTTTTGTTGTTGGGTTTTTTTTTGTTTGTTTGTTTGTTTTTCAAATTTACTGTATATACAGATCACAAACCCTGAACAAAGAAAAATTACAAACCCAGCTGAGATAAACATGTCAGAATTACTGTTAAGAGGCTGATGCCCAGAGTGTTTAATGGCTTGAAAAGATGATCAACCATTTATGCAGCTACCCCTTCAAAAATTATCATTGAGCCAATGATAATCCAGTTATAATAATGACTATTGAGTCAATTAAGCTTAGCATGCAGATAAACTACTTTTAATAATAAATAACTTTCTTTCATCTTTTAAAAAACCCCAAACAAACATGGAATTATGAAACCAGCAATTTTACACAAATGCCATAACATTCAGGTTAGAAGCCTATATAAAAAGCTGTGTCCAGCATAGCATAACTGTAGGGTGTAATCCCATCAGGGTCTGAGGTTCTCCTTTGAGATCCTGCAAATCCCCGTTTTCTTGTAACTTAACAGTGTGTGGTAGTTTTCAGAATCCAAAATCCAGCCGTACTATCTTGGTAATGGCTATAGGAGAGAGCTCAGCACACTGTCTTTTCTGCACACAACTGATAGCTGTTTTACAATTGCCTCACCAATTTTGCTTTTGGTTTTTTTTTTTCTTACAAGCTCTTCAAAACAGAGTTTGTATCTAGCAGAAGCATCTTGCATATTTTTCTCAACTATTCCTGAAGCCACAGCTCTCTCTTATCACTTGTTAGAACAAACCTAAAAATGCGGTGATAAAATAATGGTTAGGCTTGTTTGTTCTTGGATTCCACTTGTAATAACATTAGCCAGAAGGAAATTTTTAGACAATTAAGGTCTGTATAATCCAGTGCAGCATCACTAAAAACAGAAGGATATGGCACCGCATATAGCTTCAGTGGTGATGTACAAATGAACAAACTGCTAAATAGTGTAGCATTTTCCTCATCACATCATACATAGCATGCACCCAAGGTTGCTGCTGTAAAGGGTACAGTTGTCCCAGTGATCCCACACCTTTGCATAGCCAAAGGCTGCCTCATTTGCAAAAAAGTGAGTATCAGTTATTATATGTAAAACAACTAGTTTAATGCTCAGGTCATAAGCTCTGTCTGTAGGCTTGGCAGTTGAATATTCCCCAAGTGCTTATAGGGTAAACATAACTAATTTTATCTGGAAGATGCTGAATAGCAGTAAACATGAAATGCGTAATATATTTTCAATCTCTTACAAAATTGAAGGAAGCCTAGCCATTTAAAACCCCTCAACATTCAAAAGTCTTATGCAAAAATGCATTGCCTTTGAAAATCTGTTTATCTTGATTTGAACAATGGTGGTGGAGTCACTTGGATTTAACCAGAAGACCAGCATATGAAAAATAATTCTCTAAGCAATCACCTCTAAAGGAGTGCTTAAAAGGGATCACTCAGTTATGCTGCAAATAACCTGCATGGTTCTTTTTGTGCATGAAATTCTTCCCCAGTTTTGTAAAACTTGGTGAAGGTTTAGGGTTTTTTTCCCCACATCTAGAGGTACAGGGCATTCAACAGTATGCTGAACTATAATCTAAGGAGCTTCTCAAAGCGTGTATTATTGAGCAGCAGTCATCATTAAGAGTGCGACAACTCATGAAATCTCTGGACAGTTTGCTCAAGGATCTGTTATAGGGCTTAAAAACCTGGGGTTGTACAATGAAAGGCTTTTGAGGAAATTTTACAGGTGCAAATGTCAAGGGAGAATACTGACTTGTCTAGCTTTGGGGGATGCAGAGAAAAGGATCTTCATCAATTTCAGTATTACAGGTTTTAAAAAAAAAATCCTGCTTGAGAAGAGAATCTGAAGATAATTCTGACCAACAGAGCTCTAAAGGACCCTTTTATCTCATTACTGCCTCCAGAGGCACTGCAAATTATCCTTTCCAGTAACCTCTGAGTAGCTGTTACCTGATTATTTCTTTTGGGGTCAGAGAACCAGCCTCTACTTTTTATCTAATATCTCTTATAGAGTGGACAATTCAGATGGTCTCATCTCTCTTTTTTGAGAAGTATGTCTAGTTTATTGCACTTGTCAGGCAACTGCTGGGGTGGTGTGGCCAACGGGCTTGTCTATTAATAAAATATCCCAATCACAAGATTATCCCTACATACTTATACACCTGTCTATCTTCTATTTTAAGAGCTGTGTATTCAAGCCAGAAGGAAAAGTGCACCTTTCCTTGAGCGATGCTAAACTTTCTCTGCTAAAAGTTTCTCTAACATATATTGAAAAATTTAAGACAAGTCCCTGCAACTTTGCAAGTAGGGCAGACAGTCACAACTTTGGTTTGTTTGACTATAAATTGCTGAAACAATGCAACTTAAAAACAATACAGTAGTACTGTATGACACTGTCAATATCATTTATAGCACAATTTTACACAAAGGCAGAAGTATCATAAAAAAAGAAGTAAGTCCTATCAGGTGCCCTAAAATGCCTTATGTCATAAATAAGTCAGATTTCTTAGAGGAAAGCAATAAAGTTCCAGCAGATTCGATTTTTTCCACTAAATAATCACCCTGACCTTTTTCACTAACTTCACAATAACAGTTCTTGAAGAAGCAAGCAAACACAGTGAGGGATTCATATGGCACACTCATGTCTAAAGCACGAAGAGAATGTAGAAGAGTGTTGATGGTATTAGTACACAAAAGACAACATGGAATATAAAACAGTGCATGTAAAAGGAAAATGGGAAAAATCAAAGCAATGGGCTGAATATTTATAAAGGCAGACATTGACAAAAGACTGTACGGAGGAGAAAATAAGTAAACAGATTTGGAGATTTTAAAGGTCTCTTGCTAAACAAATATTCCAGAAGGTTATGCAAGAAGGCCCAGACTGCTTCTTTAACTTAGGAAGTATTTTAGTTGTAGTTGTCATGTAGAAGTTCATAAATTAATTGGTGGAATAACACCAGGCATGAATTTAGCACTGGAAGAGGTATTATTAAGATATTTACTTCAGAATTCCTAATTCCTATGAGGTTTTTTTTCATTAATAGTAATAACTTCTACTGGAAATATTTTTTTTTATTACCACCAGGCAAATAATCTTGTCTTTGTAGTGTTCCGTCTTCTGTGTATAATTCATACATTACATGAGAGAAACATTACTGAAGGCTCTTACCCTGTGTTTCATATCAGTGTATGAAGAAAGAGATTTTTAAGACAAGTAAAGCCTTGTTCTGTCTGTGATCTAAAATCTAAAAAGAAAAATAATTGTTTCATAAAGGAGAAAATCACAGACAAAAAGTTTTACCACCTGAGCAAGTTAGAAAAATGTTAAGAGGATAACTGATGAAAATAAATAAACCTGCAAGTTTTGATGCCAGAAGGAACCAAAATCGTGCTTTACTCACTGAAAAAAAAAAAGCAAAGCATTCACACTGGAAGAGAAGGTAGCATACAGGCTCCCAGATCAGTACCATACTACTTTCTGGAAAATAAATTTTTTACTGCTGCTCTCCAGCTCCACAAAACCGTGAACATGCCTAGTGCTGTGCAAGTAAAGAGTATTTCAACAATACAGGGGTGTGTTATTTTTATACAGAGGCACTTTTCATCCTTTTGACTATCAAATCTCTCTCCCATAAGCAAGGATTCCTAATATCACTCCCTGCCTTTAAATTAGTCCTCAGTGTATAGAAACCCAGTCTGTTGACGGTTGTCTAGTAATGCATGAGCTGACCAGGGATCATCAGGTTTCAAAATGTCTTTTGCTTAAGCTTTGCATAGTTTATCTGTGCAAATATTGAAAGTACTTCTGTGTGATAAAACCAATAACCCAGTCTTCTCTCTCTTTTGGTATCTAATACTCAAGATTTGTTTTGATTTGGATCATTGTATATTAGCACATGCTATGTGCTTCACAATTCCACTGGTAGATGTTTACTCTTCATTTTTTTCAGTCATCTCCATACACAATCAGTACAGCTCTTCAGTATGAGTTCTCAAGCAGTGTTTTGTATTACTTCTTCATAGTATCAATACTGTTTATCAGTTAATATTATTACAGCAAATATAATTAAAGACTGTTTGTAAATGGTACTTCTTACTGATCCTCAATGGAACGCAGTAGCTTTTCAAATCAATATGGCTACAATTATATCTGAAGTTTGACTTTCAAACACAGGAAATTTTATTTCCTGAGTAAAAAAGAAAATTTGAGCAAAGAATAACAAAAATCTGAGGAAAGAATAGTTACAAAATGAATCAATAGTATTTCAATTCATGTGATGCCAGTTCTGGTGCACTGGGATATGTAGACATCTAGATAATGATAATACTTCATTCATCTAGTGTCAGGGTTTTTTTTACAAAAAGTAGTTCATAGTCACAGTGGCTCTAAAAAGCAGGGTTTAGGCTGTCTCCTGTGGGAGACTCCATGGGAAGCTGTGACCGATTCAGGTCTCCAGCAAAGACCCGATCCTGTTTGATTAGTTCTAGCAGATACTTAGCAGTTGCCCACTGTAGAAGAAGCTGTCATTACTCTGCCACCGTATTAGCTTTAGACCTTGCTATTAAAGAAGATGTACTTATTCTTACTCAGTGTTAGTGCCAACCCTGAAATAAGAAGAGCACTACAATTCCAAAATGCCCCAAAGTTACTCTCTGGAGACAAGGCTGTTGATGACTTATCCTAGATCAATCATCATTGAAGGTCGCCTGTCCTATTTGGCAATATTTGTTCAGTAACTAATAAAGATCAGCCTGCAGTTATTTATATTAGGTTATCATCTCTCCAGGGTGAAGCTTAATCCATTTTGCAATGTTTTTCCCAACAAGACAACATGAGTTTCTCTGTCTGAAAATGAATTAAGTGCATGGTTTCTAAATATGGGATCTGACATTGTTCTTGTTACAAAAAGCAATTTATTCCCCAAAAGGCTTACACTTCAAAGGTTATATAAAAAGGTTCAAATATCAGTGCTATCCATTTTTCAATTACTGGGCTTCCTAACACCACTAGCTTTTGGACAGATAAGCAGTGGTATCAGTTTTCTTATTCAACATCTCATAGGTTTCCAATTCAGCATCCTAGAGAAAGCAAATTTATTGTAATACATTTAGCTGGTTTTGAAACAGTAGTATCCCGATTGTTTCCCACAAGACTATATAGTATATCAAATAGTATCTTAAAGGGATATTTATGAAGCGCTAGATACTAATGATTGTGATTATTGCAGTAGATTAGAAAGCTTGACTATGGTCAGACTTGCCTATCAATTTAAAATTTTTAATAATAGGAAGAAAATAGATTTCATCCACCAATGAAAATTCAAGTACTTTTAAGAAATAAGACTATTCTGAGATGGTTCTCTCTCCAAACATTATTATACAGTTCAGACAAACATTGATGAGAATAATAGACTGAACTTTTGCATAACATTCTATATGTGTTTGTAGTTTCTGTAACAATTAGCAAGATCAAATTGGAGGGCAATAATAATAATAATAATAATAATAATAATAATAATAATAATAATGATTTTTACTTTTAATTAAAATATTCTCTCCAATCAAGATGTAATACTCAAGTATTATATCTTTATATAATATCTTTTGTATAGTACTTACTTTAGTAAGTACTAAATATGTTAGAATGTTTATTTTTTACAAAGTGAAGAAAATTCCTTTTGCTATCATTTCTGACCACACTTTATGGACAACACAGCCAAGCTTTGACATATTTTCATTGGCAAACTGTCATGGGAAATCTTTCAGAGTTATGGATCAGCACTGAGTCATAGCAACAGGTCTGTGGTTTGCTTCTGCCAGGAATTTCTTGGAGGAGGAAAAGAAAATATTGATAAATTCTAAGCCTGAGTGGTAAGCTTGATATGATAGAGCAGTTACTAAATCTGCCAAAAAACCTCATCTGATGATGTATAAAATATTATACCTTTTGGATACAGTAGACTGCAGAAACTCAATTGTTTTCCATCTCAGATGAAGGCTGCAGTAAGAAATTACATCTGTTAATCTGAATTTACTTACATATTATGTCTTTTTGTTATTGTAATTTCTGACAAATTAATCTCATATTTCATTAGGTCAAACAGATATTTGTAGGACACTGGGAAAAAAAAAAAAAAAAAAAAAAAAAAAAGAGGGAGAAAAAAGGAACCGCTACAGAGAAACGAAAACAATTGTTCAGAACCTGAAATGTTATAATACAAGTAATGTAAGCATAATGGATTAGCAGGCACTGCTGGTACAGGGATATGCAAGGGCACACTTTGTTCAGAAAAGATACAAATAAGTGTTGTGTTAACATTGCACATCAACAGCATCATGGCCTGTCTTGCAAAAAGAAAGAGTACATGGAATTGATAATCAGTTATGTTTCACAGGAAAAAAAATAGGGAAAGGTTTAAAGGAGAAGATATTCTTCTAGGTTCTGTTATCCTTTGTCTGGAGGAAAGCTTTGCAACTCTGAGATTCTTACTGTCAATAAAATGTGTGATTATGAGACATTTTAATGAATATTGAGTTAAAGTATGGATTTAAAGAGAAATTAGAACAGAATATAATAAAACACTGATTTATCAAAGAGAGATTTTCCCTGACTAGCCTTTTTGATAAAGTAAGTCATATTTTACCAAGAAAAGCCTAGTGAACAAAAAAAATTTTGGAACTATGTGGGAAAATAACAGTATAGCTGGAGAAGAGGAGAAATACAAGAAATGGAAAACAGCTAAGGATCTGGTTACAGGAAAGTCTACCAGAAGTTGTCCTAAATGGAAAACTATGAAAAGGCTTTCCCTGGTAGCAGCAAGAATTGATCTTGGGGCTGAATTTCTTTAATATTTTAATGTGTGACATAGAGAAAATACTGAGATTTTACTAATCAAGTCTGCAGAGAGCAATATGTTGTGAGACATTGTCAATCTCAAAGAAGATAATGCAGAAAAAGCTGGGGGGGGGGGGCAGAGAGCAACAGGTGGGAAATGAATAGTCAAAATGAGGTGATTTTCAGCAACACAAAATTAAAGTTCATTTTCCGAATGTTCTGGGTATAAGCTAATCATAATGTGGTTGTAAAAAAAGACAAGTATTATTTTAAAATAAATGAGTGGAAGTTTATCCATTTGAGATGGCGAAATGTTAACATCATGCAACAAAGCCTGAATACAACCTCATTGGGAATAATGCTTAAAGCTGTGATTATTCCTGCTCAGGAAGAATAATTCAAACTGAAAAAGTATAGATAAGCTACTGCTAGCATTGCCATGAGAAGCACAGTCTAAATCTAAAAGATATTTCACCTAGTAATAAGGAGGTTGAAAAGATGCAGACTGTCATCTATAAATATTTTGTGTCAGTCAACACAAAAAAAGAGGAAGAGTTATTTAAGTAAAAGTACCATCATGCTACAAAATAGGTGTGCTATGCAGAATGCTTATAAATAAATACAGCCCAGAAATAAGGAAGGAGATTCTAACCATAAGACAAGGAGCATTATTTCTAGCTAGGACAGTGAGATAAAGAAATCAAACTGATTTTGAGAGAAGTCTATGTAAATTTTTTATGTAATGGAGTTGATAGCCATGGCAAATGCCGGGATGTGATGACTCAAAGACTGTTTTTCATCCTAGATCCTATGTTTCTAGTGGAAAAAGAGAACACCCACAAAACTGAACTGAGGCTGAACTGAATCAGGTAAGCTATTTATAAAATAAGATGTACTTCAAAAGGTGTCATGTCAGAGATCATGAAGAGATTTTTTTACCTGATCCTAACATTTGGAGTGGTATTAAATCTTGGAGAAATTTATTCCCCCTCCCATTTTATTTTTCATCTCTCTAAAACTGCCTTTTCCTCTGAACCTAAAGCCTGCTTTTCTGTAGGTTTCATGAGAGTACATGAAGTTATTGGGGTGGGGCAGCTAAATCTTCTTTGCTTCATGTAATTCCATCAAGATGTTCCCAAGACAAAACCCCCTGAGGGAAGAGCACACTACCTGGTTAGCCTGAATAAATTAATACCGGTTACAGAACACTCATTTATTTGCTGTTTAGCCTTAGCATCTTCACTGCAATGTGATGCAGAGATTCTGTGCTATGAAGGATTTATCTTTTTTTGGAACTGAAGCAACTGAATTAGCATGTGGTTTAAGTACCTGCTTGAAAGCACTGAATTTATTGAGGGTTCCCTCCTTTAAAATAATTGCAGAATCGCTAGGGTATTTGTAGCTGCTAAGTTCATACTTAGGTAAGGGTGTAATTACTGTGTAACGTGTATGCAGAGGTCATAGAACAAGGCTTTGGATTGCTTACGGTTTTTTCCTGTGGGCAAAACAGGAATCTCAGCTGATACTTGGGGATTTATCTTAATTAATATCTCATATCCAGGTCTCACCTTAAAATCTATCCTATTGCAACTGATTCAGTTATTTATTTGCACCATTTTGTTACTATAGCTTCTAAGGTGCTGCTACTGCTGTTGTGTGGGATCAAGTAATCAACATTTATCATTACAATATCATGATTTACATAATGTTTATATTCGCTATTTATATAGTGTACCTATTCATATATACTATATTTGTCATTTTATTTAGAAAACGTAGAAGCGAGTGTGGCATCAGCTATTTCACAAAATTCTTTGAATTAAGCATCTTTGTTGTACTAGTAATGGTTATAAGATGAATACACTAGCCTAAATTAGTTATTTTCTTTCCTCCATTGATAATTAGCACTAGAGGGGATGGGTATGAGTTACCTATTAACTCCAATTGCTATGTTTAGCAGTGCATCCAGAAAAAATACATTATCAGTCACAGTAAAAACCTACTTCTTTTCTCATGTTTATTTTAAGAACTTATCAGAAAAGGGAAACTTCCAGCTGTGGGGGAATCACACTGCACTTCGTTCAAACCAGTGTTTGTTTATGTTGTATATTGGGCATATCAATACCTGCATTACTGCTTAACAGTGTTAATTTCTTCTGACTACAAAAAGTACCAGTGAAGTATTTACCATGATGATACTGGACTAGCACTAAAGAATCTGTATTTATATAAACTGCTTCATCACATGGAGTCAAATTCTGCCACATTCGGATATATAGTTAGCTCCATTGACTTTAGTGGAGTCAGGAAATAATTTGACCCTGTTATTTAAAAATTAATGGAATTTCAGCTTAGTACTCAGCCTTACAAAGTCATGAATACTTCCACATCAGGTGCTACCTTCATGAAACAGCTATTTATTTTCATATGGTTCAGAAACTCTTATTCTGTTAAAGAAGCCTCATTGATACAGACAACAGATTGTATCTGTTTCTATAAATTGTGTTTGTAGCTTAAAGTAAGCAAGTTCTTATTGTTCAGCTGATGAGTTATACTGAAATATGAAGCTTAGCACACTGTAAATTGTTAGAAGTAATGAATATTTAATAACATGGATTTGCACACAACGATAACATAATTAATGGTGTGCATAATATCTGGTCAAATAAATTAACTATTTCCTCATAATTAAACTAGATACCCTTCCCTTTTTTTCCCCTCAAGATAACTGACATCTACAGTAAATACTATAACTGCAGGACACAGTTATCAAAATACAGGGAGAAGTACTTAAGTAAAAAGGTAAATTCTCTGATCAGGGTAAGAAGGGAGAGTAGACACCTAGATTTTCAAAACCTAGGTTTTGCAGCTGGTGAAAGATATGAAGAGAGGCCTGTTTGTAAAGTGTAGCACTCTGGCAGAGGCCTAGACTTATCCTACCTTCCATTTGTGTCACCTAAAGATCACATTGAACTCTACACAAGGTGCAACATTACCACAGCTCCTTCAAAAGACAAGTGGAAGAGGACTTCCTGTCCGTGTGATACTGTATTTCATCTGCGTGTAGCATCACCTGTGTTACCATATTTCATGTAGTAACCAGTGCTTCTATAATGATTGTCACTATGAAAAGTACTTACTAAATATGAAATTGAAATAAATTCCTAAGTACATTGGAGAATGGTGTTAGAATTCAAAATTGGTTTTGCAAAACTGAGTGACAGAAAAAAACCCAGGCTGCAGTTCAAAAGGGATACAAGGGAAGTAATGCATTCAGGGATAATCTGCAGCAGAAATGGTAGAATGGAGGAGGACTGGTTAATGAGTAGCTCTGGCAAAAGAGTCTGAGGAATCAGATAAAGATAAGAAACTGAATCTGACTCATCAATGTCATATAGTTGCAGAAAAACAAATATAATACTGACTTGTAAAAAATGTGATCCAGAGTAGTCCCTTTGCCCTTCTCAGAACTGGGAAAAAACCAGATGTAGCTGATATGTGTGTAGTTTTGAGTAATGCACAAAAGACATGCACAGACTAGACAAAGTCAGACTAGACAAACTAGTTTGTTACAAGATTGTCTCAATTGCTAGGAAATTTGTACTTTGAGAAAAGATGGAAAGCTTTTGGCTTGTTTCATCTCAGGGAAAAAAAGAGTAGAGCAAAACTGTCAGCAATCTTGAGGTATGTAAAAACCTTTGCACACATGCACGGAAATGAAACAACAGGTGCAAAATTCAGTGCTATGAGATTTAGGTTAGTATGAAATTTTTGTCTTGGTCTTTTATTCTCATGAGGTAACAGCGGAGTGAGCAATGCTGTAGGCCCATGTTACTTTGCTTTGTGCCACAGTGGTCATTAGCTCTATTTTCTATTATGTATTTTACAACAGCGCTAGTTTAAAGGAAGCGAATTATTCCCACTCAGTTTTGGAAAGAAATGCTGTGGTGTTTTGGTGATCTGCCTCCAGGGAAAAGAACAATAGCTAGGAAGCTCAAAAGGAGGGAGGCACTGACTAGAGCAACAGTGTGCTAAGTCACATTCTTGTTCTCAGAATTGACTACTTGCTGTCTCTAACAGTTCCTTCTTATTACCCTACATTTTAAGAATTCCACTCTGAATTTGCCTCATACTTTATATATGAATCCTCAGAACCTTACTTGCTTAAGGTTGAAGAAATATCCATTAGCAGAAACTATCCATTAGTGAAGGTATAGTCAAAGCATTTTAGTTTAGGATGGTGATGTCCTTTCAGTCATTGTGACATGGAGTCTTAGAGTAGCCAAGTCACTTTGTAGGTGTCGATCCTAGAGCTAGATCCAGAAGGGACTTAGGTATTGACACTGTGCTAGGTAATTAGGTAGTTAGCTTGGAAGACATGCAAATTCCAAATGTAGAGTTTCATGGCTTCTTGGTCAGCACCTAGGTTTTCTAAAATTTTTCAGCATTAAAGCCTTTACTAGTCAAGTTACTAGGCATTGAATAAATCTGTTAGTTACTGTTACTCTATCCTTCCCTCTCATGTTTATCCTCCACACATACAATGTATTGTTTGTCACAATTCAAGTTCTCAGCCTGGATAGGGACCCAAAGGTTATTTATTGCCATCTGGGAAGGAATTGTTAATTTTTAGATGCCCAGTTCAGGGCTGTTGGTGCCGCAAAGTAGAAAAGCACCTGCAGTTTTTCTAGGTGTATTCTCAAGACAATACAGTAAAATCGGTTTTCTGTCCTTCTCATATTCACATAGATACATTCTTGAGCAATAAAATCCAAATAGTGAGTGCAAAGATAGTAATGCTGTTCATCACATTACAGCGGACTAATATAAATATCATATACATATAGGCCAAACCTTTCCATCATTACAGAAAAAGCAACATTCTCCATCACAATGAAAACACTACAAAATAATAATTAAAAATGTATTGGTGGTTACTAAATGGATAATGCATGGCTTCTAATTAGTTTGGAAATAAACCCTCTTGTACCATGGAGTGTACAGATGTGTTATCCTTGGCTGGAGATTCTTCAGCAGCCGTACTGAGGAAATACTACATAATGTAATAAGCTGGCTATTTATACTGAGAATGAAATTCAGTACTATATTGTAAACCCAATATAGTTTAATTTCATTTACTTCTTTTCTATAACAAGTTAATGTGATATCAGAATGAAATCTTTCCATTCCCCATTTATTTAGTCATCACTTCTGGCATCAGTAAGAAAAATGTTTAACCCACATACAGCCAATGTGCCTAAGAGACATTTGTCTTGGTGTAGGGTTTTTTTTGTTTGTTTGTTTTGTTTTGTTTTGTGTTTTTTTTTTTTTAATTTTATTTCTTGTTCATTGTCAATAGAATTGTTTACATTACACTGTCATTAAAGGCACTTTAAGTTGCCCAAGTGTAGCTGATGGATTTGCACAGCTGGAGCGAGAGACCTTGCTTGGCATCTGGAAGCTTTATTGTTTGTGAAGGTGTGAAAATGTGGAAATTCAGACTGAAGTGTTGGTAGCCAGAATGTACACACTGTAGTTATAAACTGAGCATATATGAGAGGTCTTGAGTGACTACAAGCAACTGTGGTGGTCACTTTTCTGAGCAGAACTGAAATCACTCTATTAGCCTTGGTATCATTTGAGCCACTTAGAGTCCTCCACACCACTTTATATGTTGTAGATGTTATAGATACAATTCTGGAATTCATCTATTATTAAGATATATGAGATTATTGACACACTGGCTTCAGGTTTGAGGGAAGCATTTCTGCTCTACCTGAGATGAAATTAGTAGACCAGCAACAAGCCAGAAATCATTGCTGCACCAGGGAGGCCATGTGTTTTTCTATTTCAAACCGGAAAGAAAAGAAGAGGCCAAACTCTGTCCTGCAAAAGTCAGCTCATTGCTTTTACTGGGGTTAGAACTGATCTAAATTGGTATGACAGAGTGAATTAATTTGGTGTCTGAAAGGTAAAAACTTGTATGGCTCTCTCAGCAACCATTTACTTACCAGTAAGACTGTTAAGTAAGGCTGACGTAAGACATAGGCAGTACATAAACAGTGGTTAACTTCAGCCACATAGCAAATACCTTCAGTTGGGTTTGGAGAGACTAAAATTCACCCACTGCTTTTCAGAGCTTTGGTAGAAGCTGCAGGCTGTTTTTCTTATGGTAATTCTGTTTATCAATTTGTTGTTGCTTTTATGTCTTATTATTTTATATATTTACAAGCATAGACAATAAACTGGAAGGGCTTGCTTGGCCCTGCCCCAAATTGCTTGAAGTCTAGTGATAACATGAGTAGCACATAATGGGGGGTGCATAGGAACAGGAAAAAGGATATGGGGAAGAACATCACTGGATGTCTTAGTTTTATTACATGACCTGATGGTTTCATTAAACTTCTTCCTTTCTCTCTTTCCACTTCCTCTCCTTTTCTCTTCTCCACACGTCCCCATTTCCCAAGTGTTAGCAATTTTGCTTGGTAAGAAAATCCCTCTGCCTCCAACTTTGCATGTTATAGAACTGGACCTTGCTCGTGATCTACACAATGAAGAAATCACTGTTAACCCATGGTCTACTTTATACCTGGGAGCTCCACTACCAATGGAAGGTGGTGGTGTCTTCTTTCAGTGTTTGGTTTTAGTATTTTCAAGTGCTAGAACCCATGGATAAACTGCTAAAAGAAATAACAAAAGTCCCACTTGTCATTTTCGGAATTAGGGTTGTCCATAAGTGCTGGTTATATTATGAAAACCTGTTTTCAGAGTTCCTCCTTTCCCAGTCTTCCCTTTGATTCACCACAAATTATTCTGTTTCCCGTTAAAACCCATCATCTTCTTCACCTCTATTACTTCCCCTCCCTGTTTTCTTTCCACCACAACAGGAGGCCTCCAGGGGAATTTGCTAGATACATAGATGCTTTGGAAGGGAAAGGAGGAGGCAGTTGTAGGTTATCTGAGGGAGTGAGTTGTATGAGAATTTATTTTCAAAAAGAGGTGTGGGTTATCTGAGTAGCAGGTTATATACAGGAAAATATGGTAATATAAAACCATTTTAGTTCTATCTGATACATTCTTGCTAGGCTTGTGAAAGGACAGATTTGCTTTTCTGAGATGTGCATATCTATACAATTTCATTTCTTTCATGAGAGCAGACATGTATAACTGATAGATTTTAGTGTTTATTCTTTTTATACCATGATTTTACATGTGGTAGTAAGGTATAATATTACACAAGCTACTATATTTCCATTTTATGTTTTATATTGTGTCAAGTTAATTTTAGATAGGGGAACTAAATGAAAAACTGTGCTTTTTTTTTTTTTTTTTTTTTTTCTTTTCCCCTGAAGAAGAGAGAGAGGATAAAGAAACTTATCAAAAGAGGAAGGATAATCTAACACAGAATGCTTGATATTGCATCATGAATGCTTGAGAATCAAGAAAGATAGTTTTAGAAGTCATAGCTCTTCCTCCAGAAGACCTTGGGCATTATTTCCAGATGCTTGATAGTTCTTGTCATCCAAGCTGAAAATTTACAACTCATGAATAAATCATGGGTTTAAATGTCCCTTTGATAGTGACCCTTAATACTGTACCAACAGGTAGCAGAAAGATGCAAGCTTCATTAGCAAAGATTTTTATGTTGCAAGTTGACTAACAGTACAGTGGAATGGCCATCAGAAAAAATATTTAATAGGCAACGAATAGATTTAATACTAAGACTCATCTTTTCCTTTATTATTTAAATTTTCTATCCTGGCATCTTTAATTAACTAAACTTCTAAACAATCAAAATGAACAACCATATTTTCTAATGTAACTTTGTTTCCTCAGGTGATAAAAAACAATGTTTACACTGTTTTTTGACACTAACTATATTATTATCATTACCATCATGATCATCATTACCACCACTACTACTACTGCTTTATCAATAAATTGTATTTGGTTTATTTTAAGAAATTAGGGGGTGTTCTACAAATGTATTTATGAGCCTAACCCTTAATCTAACTCCTTAAATATTGCAGGTATATTGATTGATGGTATATTAATACCAATAAAAATATGTTCTTTTTAAAGATGTGCACAGTAAGAATTGCAGGTGACAAACCTGTTATTTTATGTGAAAATATCCACCAAAATAGACTCCCATAGGCAACTGGTAAGGGTAGAAATAATAGGTTACTAGTGAGAGAGCATTTTTGTAAAATGACTGCTCTATTTCTTACTTCTTAGCCCTGATCCTTTTAAAAGGAACCCTGGAAACTGAAATGTGTAACTCAACTCTACTAAGTAGTTTTATGACATAATACATTTTTGCAGTTTTCCCACATTCCATCCTTACTTGATCCCTTTTCCTTTCTCAAAGAGGCTAATTCTGTACTAATGGAAAGCCAGCATTTCCCTCCACTTTCTCCGTTATGAAAAACATTGTCTATCCTGCTGGAAAGAAGAAACTCAGACAGGATGATGTAAGGACATGGAAGAATGTTGCATGCTCAATCGTATGTTTCTACAAGTTGGTTCTCTGAGATCTCCCACTTTTGTTCCCAGTAGAGCTTCAGTTGAGTGGAGACCTCTAGGTAAAACCTGCACAAGTACAGTTCCTTTCAGGTATAGTGTTCAATGCTCTTAAAAAAATGGGAATTTTTTATTGCAGCGAGGAATTTTCAATTTTACCACATATAACCTAATCTTATTGAATCTGACAGGCAGCAAGACTGAATCATACTTTTTCCACTTTTTGTATTCAGAGTAGGTAACTGGGGCAGAGACTGGGTGATATTACGTAGATAAGCACTTAGTCACCATATTGAAAATTCACCTAGGTATTCTTGAATCCTAGTTTTTCAGTCCAGTGGATATGCCAGCCATCTAAATGACCCTGTTTGAGCTCCATTTCTATGGCATTCATTAGTGTGTCATCAGCATGATTATTGGAGCCTTAAATACCTGTTTCTTACACAGGCTGTTGTGGATACTTATAAAAGTATTGTGGGTTGTATGCGATTTTTTACCTGTATTACTTGTGTTTTGTGAAGTGCTGCATTTTCTGTGAGTGTTTTCTTCTTTAACTCCAAAAGTTTCTGAAAAAAGTCAGAGATTTTCCCTTATGAAGGTGAATATTCATTTCTAAAAGAAACATCATGTTAAGTGCAGTTGTTAAAGTAACAGTAACATATTACATTGCATTTCTTCTTCCACATTTCTGTCAGGCCCAAAAGTGCTAGACACTTAAGTACACAGGGACATTACCAGGCATAAACAAAAGCAGCTGTGGCAGAAGATAAAGAACAAAGCCCGCTAACTAATTTTTCTAACTTCAAAGATGAGCTGAACAAGGAAGTAATTGCAGTTACAGCATTATTTACTGGCTTTTTCATTAAATCCAACAAAACCAGTTATAAACAATGCAGAAACAGTAAGGGACAGATTTCTATCTTTGATTCATAATGTGCATCTCTGCATATTTAAAAATCAGCTACTAGGTGATGATTCGTGCTGCGTATCTGAAGGTACCAGCAAGGAGTAAGTCTTCAATACATTCTATAATTTTAGTTATTTTGAAAAATAATGAATAAACTCATTTACTCCAGATTTGTGACAATGACCAAGAACTGCTCTGAAGATAGTCTTGCATGATCCACACTGTCCTCATGAACATTCTGCCAAGGGCATAGCATTCCAGCAATGGTTGCATGTATACATCAGGCCAAAATAACCACGTAATTTAGAACAATAGATCTGAAAAGGACAGGCAGAAGATACATTGCTCTGAGTCTGATCTAGTCTGGCAAGTCCTTCATTCCACTTTAGACAGTTTATACTTTCAGCTTATTTATCTTTTATGTTGATTTAAGTGATTTTTTATTGTTGAAAAACCCATTTTTGTAAATGAACCAAAATGTGCAGAAGAACTAAAGTTTGTTATTTCTATTATTAGAAATAATTATTCCTATTATTTCTATTAGTATCTAAAGACATAATTTATTTAGGAGCTCCCTGAAAGAGAAATTCTGGCAGGTCTTCTAATGCTTTGTGGTGGCCAGGAAGGTTTCTCTCCATAGTAGTCTATCTCTCCACAGTGGTATGGAAGTTCGTTGAAATTTACATCGCCAGTTTCGCATCTTGACTATGGTCTATCAGTTTCCTGTCTTGAGAAGAGTGGTAGGAATAAAGGTAATTTCTTAAGCAGGAAGAAATTCTGCCCCTTCTCAGAGAGATTTGGAACTGTGAGTTCCATCTTCTGAGTGCTTATTCCAAGTCCTTGAACTAGAGATTTAGAAAAAAGTTTTTCCTCGAGTTTTTGATGTTTCTTGAATTATTTTCCTTAGATTGTAATCATGCACTGGAAAGAATTGAAGGGACATGAATTTAAAAAATAAATAGAAGAAACCCAGTGATCCAGTAGAATGAAGCGGGGAAGGGCAAAAGTTACAGGGAAAGAGAAAAATTACAGAGAAGATAAAAAAGAAAAACTGTAATAAAATATATTTCTAACAAGCAGTGAGTTTACCCAAGGTCAGAGATATCAGTTTCAAACAGATGTAAATGAAAAGAGAGATACAGTTTAGATGTAAACATTTAAAAAACCAAAAAGAAACAATCAGGAATATAATGAAAAGTATTGTGTACTGGACTTTCAAAGGCAGGTAAAGGACAGTGGAATGAAACAAAAAGAAACTAGATGAAAAGTCCAAATAGAAGCAGGCCTCATGAAAAAATGAAATACAGTCATACCAAAGATAACCAAGTGTACCTGAGGACAACTTGAAAATCATGTGATTGAAAATAAAAGTGCATGAGCCTGTCCCCTATGACAAAAGAGCAAGATACAATTAAGACCATATCTAGCTCCCCATACCTAATCACAGAATAGTTGAGGTGGGAAGGCACATCTAGAGATTGTCTAGTCCAGCCTTCCATTTCAAAGCCGGGTCAGCTACAGATGGTTACTTGGAATCTTGTCCAGTCAGGTGTTGAATATGTCCAAGGATATTTCCACAACTTCTCTGGGCAGCTTGGTCCAGTGGTTTACTACTCTCATAATAAAAATATTTGGGGTTTTCTCCTCATGTTCAAGTGTAATTTCATATATTTGAATTTTTGCCCATTGCCTCTGGTCCTTTCAGTGGACACCACTGAGAAGAGCCTGCCTCTTCTTCAGTCCCCCTTCTCTATCTGGTGTTTATAGACATTGATAAGATCCCCCCAGAACCTTCTCTAGTTTAAAGCCTCAGGTCTTTCATGCTCTCTTTATATAGCAGATGCTCTGAGTCCTTAATCATCTTAGTGGCCCTTCACTCGACTTCCTTCAATATGTCTGTATCTCTGTTGTATCGAGGAGCCCTGAACTGGACCCAACACTCCAAATGTTTCACACTAGTGCGAGTAGAGGGGAAGGATCACCTCCTTTGACCTGCTCACAACACTCCTCCTAATGCATCCCAGGAGACTCTTGGCCCTCTTCCCTGCAAAGGCACATTGCTGGCTCATGGTCAGTCTGTCCACCAGGGTGCCCAAATCCTTCTCTGAAAGCTGATTTCCAGTTTGTTGGCCCCAGCATATACTGGTGCATGGGGTTATTCCTTCCCAGGGACAAGACTTTTCATTTGCTTTTGGTTAACTTCATGAGATTCATGTTGGCCCATTTCTCCTGCATGTCAAAGGCCCTCTGAATGGCAGCATAACCCTCTGGACAATCAGCCAGTCCTTCCAGTTTTGTATCCTCAGTCCTGAGTGAGCACTCAAACCCACCATTTAGGTCATTAATGAAGATATTAATAGTACTGGCCCTGGTATCTACTCCTGGGGTACATCACTAGTGACTGGCCTCCAGTTGGACTTCCTGCCACTGATCACAACCCTTCAAGCTGAACAGTTCAGCCTGTTTGCAGTCCTCCTCGCTGCCCTACTTATCTGCACTCTAATTCAGCAGTTTGTCAATGAAGGTGTTATGGGAGACGGTGTTCAAAGCCTCGGTAAAGTCAAGATAAACAAATATCCACCTTCTTCCCTGGGCTGCCCAGTCACTTTTCTCATCATGGAAGGCTATCAGATTGATATTGCAGAGTTCATCTTGGAAACAAAACTACAGCTACCTTGTATGATGGAGCTAGATGCAGAGACTTGAATTAATAGTTTGTTTCCCTGTATGAGAGGCTCTCACTTTACATGAATGTTCATAAGAACTAGGGAGAACAGTGTAACATGGAAAGCTGTATTCACTCTGAAGGCAGAATCGCTCTAAAGAAAGGAGCAAGCTATTCCCTCCCTGCTTGAGGCTACCATAAGCAAAACACCCAAGTACTAATCTGATCATTCAGTTTTGTCCAAAATTTTCATTTTGGCTGGAGCAGGGCTTGGACAAAGGATGCTTTTCTTTATGGAGGAGGATAGAAGGGAATTTTCAATGCTCTATATTAAAAGAAAATGCTTAATTAAAAAGAAACTAATTGGATTTATTACCCAAATTCTACCTACTATTTCCCCCCCCCTTTTATTTTTAATTATGTATCACTATTAGTAACCCATAAATCATTTGGTATTGATTTAAATTTTCTCATCATGAACTGCACTTACTGTTAAAGCTAAGTATGTAATTTATTTATTTTACATAAATTGGAAATGTTATCATGTTATAGTAGAAACTCCATATAATGGTTAAGATCATCAGCTGTTCTTCAGTATATTCACATGTCATTTCTTCAACAGATACATTAAAGAACAGCTGCTTCACAAAGTAGTGCTACTGTACAAGAGGCTGACTTGTACAGTTATTTATTCACTGCTGGACCTCAGTTTTGGTAAACTAGGCTCAAATGTCAAAGTGTGTTACCGGGAACAGCTTTGCACTAGGGCTGAAATGTGTTACCTTGATGAAGCCAAACTTGTGTGCATCTACTTAAAAGGATTAGGGCCTAAATCAGCACTGAACCTCTAAAAACTCATGACCTGCAAGTTGGTGAACATGAGTGACAGTTTTAACTTGAAGCATTCTCCTTAACTCTGGTTATTTGAGCACAGAAGTTGGTTTTCCAGAGCATGTGAATTTTGAAAGAAACAGTATTCTTCTATTCCTTATATTTGGATTCAAGTGATATAGGAGCAAAGAGCTGTAGTAACTAGAATCAGAGCAGATTAGTTCACAGGAGGTGAATCAAAGCAGTTATTAACAGGGAACATGCATGATGAGAGTAGAGGCTTTTGATTCTCCACCATGGAGCGTTGTCATGAAAGAATATCTAGTTTAGGAACCAAAAGAGATTTTAACAATTAGAAATTAGTATTTGATTGGGCAAAGAGAAAAATCTCTACCCTTTTTCATCATTCTGGGATATGTCTACTAATCCAGAAGCAGGCAAGATATCTTGTGTAACATTCCAGCTAATACCTGATAGCATTGGGGTTCAGTGCAAGACTGTAAGGGGAAGACAAAGAACACAGATCCATGTATTTAATGAGTATTTTTTAATCTATTTATGCTCTTTCACTAGCAGTTGCTACAAAAATTACTATACTACTCAGTCTGATTAAAGATGCCATTGCTGAACTCATTAAAAATGAATTCTTTATATTATGTCTTGAATTCTGGTACAGAGTATAGAGATAAGCAGCATCCGCTACTTGTTTTACTTCTTGGTCTGTCATAAGGCCAAACATAACTTGGAATGGTAGAAATGCCACTGTGCAATGATAGCTCCATGAGGAAAGATATTTTTTACGTTGATCAACAATTTTTTCCTGCTCAAAGATATTCAGAATGGAAAGAGGGATGTGTGTTTAGTTTTTGCTCAAGGCATGCCAGGATTAATATGGGGGTGAAAAGTCTGAAAAAAAATCTACTTTAGAAGAAGAAAACATTATGTATATGAGTAAAATTATCAGTCATTTATTTACTATATCTGCCAAAAAGGATAGTGTATTTGGCTGCTCAAACTATTTATATTGGGTCAGTTGCCTAGTTATTTTTTCAAGGACAACCAGAAAAAACAAAGTGGCTTTATACATAAATCTGAGACTTGAAACAGGAAGAATTACTAACTAAATAAATGTGTTTAAAAGCTGTCAGTAAGGAAGTTGAAGGCTTGTTTTACCAGACTAGGCAAAATGGGATGTTCTCTGAATATTTCTTAATGAAAGAAAAGAGACAGCTCTGGAGAAGTTGTAGCCAAATCAATCTGGATTGTGCTTCATGTGTACCCTTCTCTCCTGTCTTCTTGTGAGGGTACTGTATGCTAACATATACCTCTGTCGCAAATAGAAAGGAAACAGCTTGGAAGTCCCACCATGTTTTCTGCCTTAGCAAGTAATCTTATCCCTGGTTCAGGTCAGAGAGAAAATAGACCATAGACCTGTGGCAGGAATAAAAGATCACAATGGCTTTTTTACAAGGTGTTATGTGATTTCCATATTTCTGGGATTTTTAACCCAGCTAGCTTTGGAAGTGAAATCGATACTGAAGGGTCTTGTGAACTCAGACTGGGCCAAATGTAAATCCTTGACTTCATCTCGCACTCGGTCTCCACAGGAAGTTCTGATGTTAGAGTTCAGATGTACAGAATTATCTGATTTGCATCTGGCCTGGATGGTCTGTACGAGAATCTAAAATCTGGTGTTCCAGCTTCTGCTGAAACTTAGAGCAATGACAGAACTATGGTTGGATAGATGAGTCAAGAATATTTATATTGTCTCATTTAGACAAGTACTCAGATGGCTAAATTAGAATCTTAAACTCTTTGCTTAGGTAATGAGGAAAGTATATGTTGTGAAAGAGCAGCTACTGACACCTTGGTTATATGCTGAAAGTCACTGTCCTTGAGTTAACCATTTTGTTGTTGTGTTTTATAGGAGCAAGGATCTTAAATTAGGCCCCTAAGTAATCAGGATGAACTCCATATTCTATGACAGATAATTAGGAGAATTTGCACACAGAAGTATCTTAGAGTTACCAACACAAGGAAAGCTTACTACAAAAGTTAAAGGCTTGAACATTTACTTCATCCTGTTTGGTTAGTGGTAATATATATGATTGGTGTATTGGGTAGGAACAGAATATGGTCTGGTTTCAGGACTTTTCAGTTTGTCAGTTATTGGCCTCACATAAGTTTAAAGAGAACTCAAATACTACCTTTTTACATTATAATTGGCCTGCCTTTATAGAAAATGAAGGACATTTAGAAAATGAAGGAATTATTCAGAAATACTTTCAGAGGGAATCTGCACAGGCTCTGGGAGACCCAAGAACTCAGGCACATTGTGACTTTCCCAGATGTGGTATCAACTAGGAAAACAGAACAGTTGTTGGAAGAATGTGAAGGTTATCGTGCAAAGCGTGTTTATACGGTTCAAGTGAGAGGAAATGATGGCAACTCCCACAGTAGTGGGAGAACTTCCTCTTCAGAATATCCTGACTTTCATTCCCCTTGCTCAAAGCAACATTAGTCCTGGTCATTGTCAGAAGAACCAGGAGTATTGTCAATGCACAAAGAAGATATCTTCAAAATTAATAGTCCCCAAGATGAATGCATATATAGTTATAAAACATCATTTTACTAAAATACCATTTAAATTTTTTCTCTATATTTGTCCGCTCATTCTTAAACTTTAAATTACTGTCACAATGCTTTTTTCAAATACTGTAATTTTATTTTTCCCCTTTTCTTTGTCTTCCTGATTAAATGTATATGATTCTCCTTTTCTCATCTTTTTGCCCTCAAGTCTCAGTTCATAATTGTTGCTACTTTCTGCATCTAAGTAGCTATTCTAAGATAGCTATTCTAAGAAACTTCATCATATGGTCAGAAGACACATCTTCTAAGACAGAGAGAGTTCACATTAATTGGAACCAGCTCAGGACTTGCTCCTAATAGCTGCACCAGCTCATCATTATTCCTGTTGTCTTCAAAGTAAAGCTCAACTTTCAGTTTTACATTATTAACCTGCTTTTGTTGGCTTTATCCGAGCTGTTCTTTCTAGGGCTGGATGGTATTTCACCACCTTCCTGAGCTGGCAGGCACACAACAGCATGAGCACTTGAAGAATATTTTTTTTGGTAGTAATGTAAATAAATAAAATATGATCTTCAAAGTCTGCAATGTTATTGGATTAGCATATCCTTTAATACCCAGAAAACATGTTGGTAGAAGGATTATTTGTCACTTGCGCTCCGTGTTGTGGCTGGTCTTCAGTAAACCCAGTTGTACAACACTCAGAGCCCTGCTTAGAAGTAAGTTCCAGAAGTCCAGATAGATCAGAGACATAGATATCTGACAGCACAGAAAACAAAATCTGCTTATCCAGATATAGATAAATACTTCCATGTAAATTTCAAAATTATTCTGCACTTTAATGATACCAGCTTATCAGTGTCAGAAAATAGCCCTCTGGCTCTTTACTTCTGGCACCCATTCACACCATTAACCATACCTGAAAGAAGAACCACAAAAAAGATCTTTTGGTTTTCTCAAAAGTGTACTCATGCCAATGGAAGTCAGAGGCATAGCCTAACTGTTCTGTAACTTATCTGTGAAAGAGAAGGGAGATTGTATTAGGCTTTTCTGCCTTGACTTAGTAAAATGGAATCTTTATTGTTTTAAATAGAGCTGTATAAACCTTGCTGAACTGAGGGCACTCAGCTGTCCCACCTAAACCTGCTCCCACCTTTCTTCACTTTATCATAAACTAGCAAGGTGCTTCAGCTCTAGGTCTAGAAGGCTTGAACTTTCACATAAATACCATTTCTAGCTATCTTTTTTGTCAGGGAAAGCTCAAAAGTGCAAACTCAAAAAGGCTCAATAGTCATAAGGCCATTAAAGTGCCCCAAACTTATTATCATCTGAGAACAAATTAATGGCTATTTTTCTGAAATGTACAGTTCACAAAACAGCAACATGAATATAATCTATCACATATTTTTGCTGAAAAATGTTAATTTAATCTTTCAGAAAATGATGCTGCAGCATTTATATATTTCTTTGTATAAATGAGAGGTGATAGGACCTGATGTCTTTCCCTGAAAACAAATGTTTACAAATATTCTAGTCCATAAATCTGTAGGGGAAACAAAATACAGAAAATTCTTGTTAATGCAGTACATTTTCTGGTAATTTTATAGTCTAATTTTCAGTGGTTCCCTACAGAATGAATGCAGTTCAGAGGCAATTCTATAAAGTACTTTGTGGATAACTATTATCGGCTAATTATTAGAAATTGCATGTTGTTGTTAATTGCATAAATAAATTGTTTTATCTGAAAGCCATTAAAAAAATGTTGGGTGTTTGAAGCATATATGGTTTTGATGTTCCTGTATAAAACATTTAACTGTTTAGCTCTAAAATAATGGCATGGTGCTTTAAACCATTTTTTTATTCTAATGCATTGAAAGAGGAAAGAAAAAAAGTGAATTTCAAAGAGCTTTTTTTGTGAAGCGTAGCCTGATGAACCTTTACACTGAGATGTAAAACCACTGCTGATGTTTTTGGCAAATACTGAAGCCATCTCTCTCATTTTGGAATAATGAAAAAATAAAGTTATGTAAATATATTTTCACTGACATTAAGATTTAGAAGATTTGAGAGAGATGGGGATATTTATTGTGAATATTCAACTTGAAATATGCTTTATACTTTTTTTTTTTTTTGTCAAGGTGTTTGTATGAGATTGTTCTTAAAATTGTGGGGCTGGCCTTAACAAACTAGAACCTTTAACTGTTCTTGGTATAAGTTAGTCAAGGAATGTAAAGGGAATTTTCCTAGCTAGCTGTGCTGATTATAATTGTTTTATGTATGTCTGGGCAAAACCAAGAGCTGTAGAAGTTTCTCTGCATTCCTTCAGCTTTGTAAACTCAAGGACAAACTAAGGTGTTAGGGCTGACTAGGTAGACCTTTTCCATTGGCTTTTTCTGTATCAGAATTTTATATTGAGCATCTAATTGGGCTATAAATCCAAGCAGGTCCTGTTTCAGTTCTGAAGTAATCAGCTGCAGTGGCACAGGAAGAAAACATGCTTTACCCAGGAAAAGGGTATAGCCATGGATGTTGTTTTAGCATTTTTACAGGTATTGGGATTATGCCTCCTAGTGTAAGTAATGAGCTTGTTTTGAAGAGGAGTAATCTTGAGCAGAACATGAACGTTATTATGCATATCGGATATTGCTGAAACAGTTCTGCTTTGTGCATAGAAGAATAGGCCAAATCACACTTGCATATACACGGAAATAATAGGAACCCAGAGCAACAGGGCACATGGGGCAGAATCTGTTCACTTGTAGATGTCCTTATGCAAATCAGTTCTGCAGCCAATGGTGAGAAATTGGCACTTTTAATCTACAGTTCATCTCTTCTAAGGTACACATCTAAGCTGTGCCTTCTAGAAGCAAATGGAATGAACCTCACCTCTGTAAGATGAATAAATTATTATAGTGAAGGATGCTGGGAAGGTTATGGAACAAATAAATCTCTTGAAAGTAATTTCCAAACATGTGAAGCACATGCACAGTCTTCCATGATATCCTTATAGTCAAATCGGTGACGTACGTAATATGGATGTTGAATTGGCTGGACAATTGGGGTTGAAAGGTTTTGTTCGGTGATAGAAAGTCTAGCTGGCAGCCAGTTAAGAGTGACTTCCATCAGGGATTGTAGCTGGAACAATACTGTTTAAAGTTTGTGGGCCATCCCTAGTTGGAGACTGATAAGCTGCAGAACAGGGCTACTTTTCAGACAACAGCAAACAGGAACCTGGAGGTCCTGGTGGACAGGTTGAATATTACTCAGCTCTGTGCCATTGCAGCAAAGAGGCCAAATGCATAGTGGGCTGTATTGGCAAGAGTGCAACCAGCAGGTCGAGGGAAGTGATCCTTCCTCTCACTGTGGCATTTGTGTCCAGTTTGAGGCTTCTCAATACAAGGAAGACATTGACATACAGATGGTCAGGGAGCTGGAGGAGGTGCTGTATGAAAAGAGGCTTAGAGAAATGAGTTTGTTCAGTGTTAAGGAGAGAAGGCTGAGAGGGATCATTTTGCTGTCTACAGCTGCTTAATGGGAGGCCATAGAGAAGACAGAGATTAACTCTTCTTGGAAGTGCGTACTGATAGCACAAGATGCAATGGTCACATATTACAACAAAAGAAATTCTGGTTAGGGATCAGAAAAACTCTTCACCATGATGGTGAACAGATGCTAGCACAGGCGCCCAAGAGAGGTTGTGGAATCTCCATCCTTGGAGATACTTAGAAATTGCCTGGACAATGATCTTAGCAACCCGATCTAATTGAACTGGCTTTAAAGTGGAGCTGGAATAAGTATCTTCAAAGTTCCTTTACAACCTATTCTATTTGATGCTAGAAAGCCAAGTCTAGCCTTAACATTTGTTTCTACACTATGAAAAATAGGGTGGTTTGGGTTGTTTTTTTTTGAGAAAACTCATTGCCATTTAGTAGTAATCAGCCAGTGATATTACCTTTGTGATGATGTATTTTGGAGAGACAGAATTGTTTCCTGGCATGTCACTTGGTGGGGAAAGGGGGAGAGAGGAGAAGAAAATTTTGCAAAAATTAAAAACCATGGTTAAATGCAGTAAGGTTCAGAAAGTACCATCAATCCCAAATCAGTCTGTGGTGACTGCTGATGCTTTCTCCCAGGTTGCTTCCTGGTGTCCTCTGTGTTGATTCTTATGTAAGTCACATTGAAACCATTAAAAATTATGAGTATTTGTAGAACATAACATAAAAAGTCATATTACAATTGATGTAATCTACTGCTATCTGGGAATTTTCATAAACTATTACAGTATAATGGTGCCTGCTAGCACTGCTATAATTAATTTAAAGATAGCATTTCCATTAAAACCCCTTATTTTCCAGAGCTTATACATCTGATAAAAATTCCTCCCAGGATGAAACTAGGTACACAGGGTCTTGGCTGTGGAACGAATTATTCACAAAACATTAACAAAAGAAAATATGATCATTTCTTACGACATTCTAAAATGGGCATTATTTTACTAAAATATATGCAGCAAGTGGAAGCTGCAAGTGACAAATGTCTGCTAGTTTTAGCAGGAAGGGGAAAGAAGTGTCAACAATGATACTCTGAGTTGCACAAGAAGATTGCAACAGCTGTGCATCACACCTCTTTTTCACTAGCTACACAGCCTCAAACAAATTTCCCATTTTAAAACATTGGTTTGATTTAGTGTATCTCTCTTCTTATGCTTTCCAAAAATGTGTCTGTGGATTTTTTTTGGCATACAATAATAGTTGAAGAGCAGAGTGATGTCCTTAATATTTCAAAAGTAATTTTGTTTTCTTATTTGAAAGACCTGTTACCAAATAACTGAGAATCAAGTAATCATTTTACAGGACAAATGAAACTTTATAGTCCTGTTAGGGAAAAAAATCAGCAATACTTACGTTGTAGTCAGTCAAGATCCAACTGTTGTACTGGAGGAACATCAAATGTCAACAAGTAGACTGCCATTTTGAAAAAAATCTCCCCAAATGGTGCCTGACAGCAGAATGTAACACCCTTCTAACCTCAGCCTCTTCCAGTTAGTGGATGGGCCTTTGTTACTTTCACACTAATGAAGACTCTCAAACCTCAGTTTTAACCAGTTTCTCTCTCCTCATCAGTTCCGTTGCTTTTGGCATTGATTCTCCTCATGGTTATTCTCCATTATGGAGGACAACAAAAACCCACAAAATTCTTTACCCAGCTCATGTGGGTGAAATGTAATGGGATGTTAATGGGTGAACATGGGTGGGGAGAAGACGACATGGAAAGGAGCAAAGGCTCTTGCCAAAGAGACTATAGGTCTTCTTTTAAGAAGCCTAGCTTTGGAGATTCAGCTCTTGATGATACTGGAGACAATGAACTTGCAAGGGAACAGGGGCAGTTTGGTCATGAAGACCTGGAGCAACCAAAGGATTTAAGCCTCCTAGAGTCCAGTGAATTAAAACTCCACAAAAGAGTACAACTATCAGAAATGTAATGGTGTAATGCAAGATACATAATTTGTAGCATGTCAGTTGGTTTTATAACTGCTTATAAATTGCTTCACTTAAGATCTGGTTTAGGGAATGAATCTAACCAATTGTATCTGGATCTTGATATTTGATAGAACTTTCCTAGGGATCCATGTGATGCACTTCTGTTTCTGATTTGCTGTGAAATAAGCTTTTTTTCAGAAACTTCTTCAGTTCATTCTTACTGGCATTCTGACTACAAATTTTTTAAAAAAAAACCTATGCAGAATTCTGTCTTCCTTTTCTGAACCCACCATCATATTTATATTCATTTTGAGAGAGCTGTGTGTTGATACAGTAGTTTTTTAGCATCACTGTGATTCCTGGTCAAATCAGTTGAGATTCACGTGAAGGAATCAAGGAAGTTTTAAATGATACTCAGTAGAATGCATATACCAAAAAATATTGTACATAAATATTCACTGAAATTTTGGTGAGTGCACACTAGTATTTACTTTTCCTAATATTTTAAGAAGGATATATGCAAGATTGATGGAATTTTGAGCTCTAACTGCAGAGGGAAATGAGACAGATTCAAAGACCAAATTTTAATTTCAGTTGCAGGTTGCATTGCTTGTAAGTTTTCTGTTCTTTGTTAGCTATACTTCAGAATCTGAATACCGTAGAAATAATTTCCATGAAAGCCTATATTCTAAGGATTCATCACTGAAGGGATCTGGAACATTAATAAGGAAGCTTGTTAACTTCTAGATGCTGTTGAATAAGACAGTGTAGGATGAGTGATATGCTGTATATTAGTAAAAATTTATTCAAATTAATAATAGTTGCCTTTAGAGACAGGTTTTTAAAAAATCCCCCTTCACTCTTGTTTCAAAGACCATCAACTGCAAAATCATATTTCATATTGATGTGCAAACTAGTTTTTAGAACATGAACCATAAATCATTTAGGTATCTGTCAATAATCATTATACAATCTGACTGTTCAAACATAGGAAGACATGTTTGAACTTGCTAATCAGACGTGGCAAAAATATTGTATTGTCTTTGTGAAACTAATTGCTAAATTTAAACCTTAGAAAAAAACCTGATATATGGATAGTTAAACATTTAAATGGAATTCACTACACAGAACTTTCATTTCAGCTACAAGATTTATATACCACAATGGTATAACTGTATTATTTTTAAATCTGTCCTTGCTACTGAAGACGTAACATTAAAGTTGAATGTTTTCTGTATAGGTCTTAATGGCTGGACATGCAAGAACATCTCAGGTTTTACTCATCCTTTTTAATAAATTGTGTAAATATGACATCTGTTCATCTGCTTTAAAATAGAGACATTGATTTATGAAGCTGTTTATAATATTTATTCTAACCATCATTTTGGTGGTTATGGTGGACCAGAAGATTTTAGCAGCCTTAGGTAAAAACTTCAATTGTGAGATATATGTATTAGCAACAAGTTTAGCATAGTATTTTGCACAATGTGATTGAAAGTTCATCAGGAGAGTTCAGGATATTGCCTTTTGAGGTTGAGTTCTTTTGAAGAGTTCTGAGCATTCTGATTTAAATTTTACCTATAGAAAAATAATAATGTCAAGGCAGAAGTAGTATTTTGTTTTGGTTTGGGGTTTTTTTATTTCATCAAGAAAAGAAAAAAGGCTGACTATGTTTAAAGCTTTGAATTTTAAGTCTATGGAGAGTTGTCCATGAGCAAAATAAAGTAATTTCCATGTCTTGAGTGAACAAATATCAGTCATGGTTTGCTGTCTGAGAAAGCCATGGTTCTTCAACTGATTTCAGTCTCTTCACTGGGAGGGAAGAGATGAGAAAACAGGGAGGAGGAAGTTATAAATGGCTCTACCATCTCCCTTTATTGCAAGGAGCGGCAAACATCATTCACATCCACTTTAAAGTACAGATTGTAGTGAATTTGCTGCTACTTGGATTTATGCTAGAATATAATCCCTATTTCCTATTCAACAAACACAGAATAATAAAAACAAGGGGGCTGGAAAAGACCCCAGGAGGTCACCTGCCCCGTCTCTCAGCTGCAAAGCAGAATCAACAGTACATAAACTATCCCTGACAGTATTTGTCTCACTTGCTTTTAAAAACAATGCAGTGAGAGAAAAACCACTAGCTTCCTAGGCAGTCCATCCCAGTGCTTCATTATCTCACCATTGCAAAGTTTTCCTAATGCTTAGCTTACATGTCCCTTCTTGCAGTTTAGGCATACTAGTGGTCTTATTGCCAGTGAAAATGGAGAACAGTTTTATTAAATTCTTCACTGTAGCAGGCTGTGGTATACCTGAAGATGAGCATGTATCCCCTCAATATCCTCTTCTCCATAATTCTCAGTCATCATGGCAGAAAGAATGTAGCAGCAACATGAAGGAAGTAGCTCAGGACCATTCCATTTTGTGGTGGTACAATTTTATGATACATTTAAGTGACTGTGCAACCACAACTGAGGAAATCACAGCTATGCAAATGTGGCCAAGTGCAATGCACATTACAGTCAAGAGAAGGACTGAAACGGAATCTGCAATAGGTGAAACCAAATGTCTCACTACGAAGCACTTCCAAAAATAGCTGTAATTTTCCAGGTGAATACCTAATCGTGTATGAAGTCCTAGTTCTGGTCAAGAGATATCAAGGAGTAGCTGAAGATTGTCCCCATTATTTCTGAATACATTCAGTAGGTGCTGAGTATATTAGTGTCATATAATTTTATTTAATGCATTACTGTTAAATAACCAGAACACAATTACTACTTGCATTTCACTTACAAGTTTTGGTTCAACTTCTTTATTACACTGCATACTGACAGAAAGACGAAAAAAATTAAAATGAAGCTTCTATGATAGCTCGCCCAGGAGACTTTGAAGTGTATTTTCATAAGACTTTTCTTCTAACAAATCTTGGTCACATGTCTGTTGGTGAAAAATGAGCCATAGAGGGGCACTTCAAGAGAATTGATTTAAAATGAAAGTCTACCTATGCAGATGATGATTTAAAGTTTTTCTAAATTATTCCCCCTTATCAGGAGCTTCACTTCATCCCCAGAATGTTATTGACAGGGCAGGACCACTGACACCTCTTATTCTGTGTTGCTCTGGTGTAATTGCCTTGTTTCATTGCTTCAGCTTTGGCTGGAAGGTGTTAAAAAATTTAGTAAGTACTGCTACATAATCTTTACTTGGTATCTACTTGCTTTCAAGAGTACAGTGATCTCCTGTTTCCTGCATGGAACTTTTTAATTTTGCACCTGGCTTGTGAAACAGATTCCTAGACAGCCTTAATTATTTAACAAAAACAACAACTTGGTGTTCTGCAACATCAGGGACTTTTGTTAAATAAAATGCAACTGAGTAAATATGAGACTCTCATCCCTCGTCATCCTCAGTTCCTTCTGTGAAAGATGAGAATAAATGTATTGAGCCTTCTTACTTCCAGTTCAAGCAGTGAACAGTTTTTTCTATATTTTCTTCTTTTTACTGAGGAATTTTTACAATATAGGGCTTGATAGGTCAATAAACTGAGGCCTCCTTTTATTTTATTTGTAAATAGCAACATTGCAATTCCAATACATTAATGATGAGTCTTACGGATATGCCACTATACTCAAAGCTTAAAGCAGGCTCTTTTTAAAAAAAATTCAGGTACCCTTTTGGAGTCATATTTCCATTTTGTAATCAGAATATCACTCTCCTTCAACTTCTATTGAATATTTTACTACCCAGCTATTATTTAACAATGATATTTAGATTAGAACAAGTTAAAGTGGAAAATATTAGCTTAAAAATGTCAGAGAACTGTTCTTTTTTAATGAAAAAAATCCCCAACCACCTTTCTGTAATTTTAATTAATCCTAAAATATTATAGCTAGGTCTGGTAGCGTTGCTGACTATTAGGTGATATTTTGTGCTTTCTGGACTAAAACTCTTTGTCGGTACTTAGGAGCTTTCTCAAACTGGAACTTTTTTCTAGAGCAGATGAAGAAAATTATTATAGGATTTGTATAAAGAAAACTAGAACTCTAAATGTGTTCTGGTTGCTGTGGCTGAGAATGGGTCTGGGCAGCAGAAATGAGGACAGAGCTTGCCTCTCCTGTGCCCTCAATTGCCCAGCTCCTGAACCTAAACAAGCACCGGACTGTAAAAGAGAAAGTAGATCAGGGAGCCAGACCCAACTGGAGGGGAACTGTCATGGGGAACATTGTAATGAGTTGCCGGCAAGGGGGAGGTGAAGACTGTAACTGAGAGCAGGGCAAGGGCAAGGTGATCAGTGTCTTCCCTGGTCTGCTGGTTTTCTTTTTTAATGGAAGGCTGTTGGGAAGGGGAAGGACAAGAGAGGTATGAATATAGTTAGGATTTTAGTTTCTGGTGCAGTCACCCAGAGCACACCACGGATCCTTTGTAAAGTTATCACAGTAATGTAAAGAAATTAAATGTAAATAATGTATCTATAAAAGTATATATAAAAGAAGGGATTACAGAAGCAAGTAATTAATTTAAACTACTTATCTTGCTTACTGGCAAATTGCAGAAGTATTTTGTCCTCATTTTCATCTCACTGCCATTCCAGCTCCATCTTTACTAATGATGTCCCTGCTGTTTTGGCTCTTAACCATATACAAAGATTGTCTTTCTTTCTCCTATCAGTACCATCCCAAGGTACAGCAGTGGGTATCGAGAGAGATAAATTGCTGGCTTTTGCTCCTGCACGTATTTAGGAAGGATACAATAGCAGTACATCCCGCCCCTCATCTAGCCTAGAATATTCTCAGACTAGAGTATTTTTAATGCTGGAACTCTGGAATTAAATGAAGAGCTGAAACTTTGATTTCTGAACCCTGTCATTATGAATTATTACTCACAACAAACAAATAAATAAATAAATGCTTTTTTTAGGAAAACAAGTTGCAGGCTTTGGACAAGGAAATTGTCAGTGATCCTGTAAACTCTCTATATGCATGCGTATATGTAGAGATAGGTGGGGAAATTTTCTCAGTGATACTTCTTCTACAGAGAGGTGCAATTTGTGGCTTAACAGAGATTTGCTGAAGGAATGTCAAGGCTTCTGACTTGCAGAAAACTTTGTGGTCACATCTTGCCAAACACAATGATAAAAATCAGCCTTTTTTTTTCTTTATTTCAGGAAAAACTCTTTAGGGATTGCTGGGTTGAGAAATGACACATTTCAGTTCTTGCCGTTGTTGAGGAAGGATTGAACTGGAGCATTAGAAATAATATTTAAGTGCCTAAAGAGAGGTTGGCAAACAGAATGTGGTCTTTTATGTAAAGTCTTCTTTAGGAGGGGATGAAGAGATTTGTTTGCCAATGTAATAAAGTAGTAAATGAACAGAACTCTGTTCCCGTCAAATGAAGCTGGAATATTGGTCAATTCAAGTGGAGATTCTTGGGCTTTCTATCCTAACACTCAAATTATGTTTTGCTAAACTGTCACACATAAAGTGCGCAATGTCTGTAAAAGCTAATGGTTTTTCCATAAGTAAGGGAAGAGTTATATTTAACTTCATGTCAAAGTAAACAGTATGATGGCTGTTCACTATTTTATTAAGGCTATTAATATAGTAAGATTATGAATCAAAATGCTAGGCTGATAAAGCAGAAAAAGAAAATTATGAACACATTTTCATGAATTCTGGCAACATTCCAGTCAGCCATTATAGGTGGAATTATCAAAACACTTCAGCCAGCCTTGGGCTAATGCTCCCATTGTCATAAATGCTTGTCAGCCAGAGTGGGCCTCACCGACTGCCTTTGTTTTTGCAGGAGACGGGATGATTCAGGCCCATCATTTTTATCCTTTTCACATGCCCACTTTAGGACTAACCACAGGCTCAAAGTGTCAGGCATGAATACTGGAATATACACCTATTTATAATAAAGCATGCAGTCATGCATAATTTGCATAGCCTAGTTGTATATGAATGCCCTTATAATGGTATATAACAAGTACTGTAATGACAAAGACTAAAAATGCCTTTCCAGGCCAATATGCAAGTTATTTAAATTTTGTGTACTATTCTTTAGAGAGGATTTGTACTATAGGATTCAGAGCTGGGTAAAATGCAGGGGTGGCCCAGGTCTGTAGTCTCTCCCATTGATCCAATCTCTTGACAGGTGCTAGATGCCCAAGTTAAGCTGCTGACTGATTGTTATTGACACATTGTGAATAGGAGAAAAGCAGATACAGCTCTTCAGGCAGAGAGACCTGTGGGCTGGAGCAGAGAGACCCCCTTGAAACAGCAATGCCTCAGCTGCAATTTGCATTGTTCTGTTTATTATTTACTTTGCTGATAAAGCTAAATCACGAGGAGAGGTGGAATCTGCTGTCTTACATAGTGCATGTGTCCCTTTTTCAGGGTGTAATGAATACTTTGTCATCAGAGAGGCTGGAAACAACTATGTCACCTCCAAACAGAGGTGGCTTATTCTGGCAGGCATAGGGTATTGTACATCTCTAGAACTGACTGAGGGATATCCAGGAGGCAGAAGTGTGGTTCTGTTTTTGTTGCTGGGATTATTTTTCTCTTTCTCCTTTTTTTTTTTTTTTTTTTTCCTTGAAATAAATAAATAAGAAGGATATTTTAGATTTAGAACAAAGTTGTAAATTTAAAACAACCTCTCTCCATAATGAATTGTCAGTTACTTATTGATTTTTTTTAGCTGCACAGTCTGTAAACATTTCAAATTAAGTGTGTCTTGTCATGCTGCTCCCCTGCTGAAAGGTAATGTTACCAAAAACTCCACCAAAACCACATACAAGGGCCATTGCTGAGATGTTTTGGGGGGGGGGGGGGTGAGGAGGCTCTCCTCCAGCTCTCCTCCATGGCACCCAGTAGTGCTGCACATATGGAAGCAGGAAGGGAGCAGGGGAGTTCCAAATTTGTTTCACTTGCTCTTCTTCACTGCCTTAGCTTATCATTTTTGTCATTTTTGCCCTTTCCATCTTGCCTGTACCCAAGGGGTCAGCGTGTGAAAAGCACTATATAGTGTAAACATCGCTGTGAAATAGCTAATTTGCCACAGTGGCAGGGGGTCTCATTGCTACTTCTCTACCTCCTTTTTCTTTCAAACATTTGACAGCACTTCCTCCTCCTGCCACCTCCTGACCTGAATCAGGGACACAACGTGTGATCATTTGTTCATCAATTATGTAACATCAGCAGGACAGGAGGTTTTCCGGGGTCTGGATCCCCCCGCCCTTTTCCCCCAATCTTTCCTTTCTTCTAAAACTTTACTGTAACATAAGGAAAAATAAAACTGGGACAAATCAAGTCTTGCCTAAAGACCAAGCGCACATACTGGGGGCAGTGGGAATGAGCAAGAGTGAGCAGAAGGGCACAGATAATTGTGTTTTGAACCTTTATTGATGCGTGAGAGCTGATTCCCCTGTACTGTCTGCACTGAGTCAATGCAAAGTCTTCGTGCCAGTTCTTAGCCCTCTAGTGCCTGAGTTTTGTCACATCCACAGTTTTCTTTCTTTCTCCCGTAGCTTTTATGTGACCCCCGAGCTCATAATATTCCACACGCTGAGTGTCAGCTGAGTCCAAACAAAGAGACCTTTCTACTCTGGCAGAAATTCGTTAAAGTCTCCAGCATCAGAATTTACGGCAGCTTTCTTTTGAAATGCTTGACATTTCCTCACAATTTCTTAGATATACTTGGTGGGTAAAGTGCGTCATCTTTGTTTGAATTTATCACACATAATAAGCCATTTTCTCCCAGTTTAATGTCATCCCCTCGGTAACCAGGAGGTCGGAGGCAACAACGCAAAAACAGCAAATTTGTCAATGGAATGTGTAAAGCTTAGTATAAATTTATCTTGTCCTAATCCCTTGGCCCCTTTTCATACCATGATTTTTCATATGCATATGAGAATTTTCAGAGTATTGGTTTCTCACACATTTCACTGCCTGTGGACAGAGCTGAAATACAGGCTGAGCTGTCAACTTCCATCAAGGCAAATTAAAAAAAAAAAAAAGGTTCCATACAGTAAACTGTGTTTCACCCTCCCAACCTCCATGCTCTTTGAAGCTGAACACTGTTCCCTCTATATTTTTTTACTTGCATAGAACTCACCAGATTCTCCATAGAATTAAAATTAAATAAATTAAACCAATCAATAACTTTTTCTCCCGATGAACCAAAGTGAGCTTCACTGAGGCCCAGAAGTCCTGCTTTCTAGAATCCTGATTTAAACAAAAAGAAAAATAAAGAAAGGAAGGAAGAGAAAACAATCTCAGTTTATGCCTCAGGTCATACACGCAAAGACTTCAGATGGCAGTAAAACTCACAGAAGGATTCTCTTTTCCTGGGTGCAATCTGCCTGCACCTAGACATTGCTGTGACATTTCAAAGTGAAGATCCTCTGTTGCAGAGGTTACCTAACTGTTTATTCTTAAAATAACTTTGAAACTTCAGGCCTGCTTCTTCTTAGAAATTGAGAAAAGGTCAGTACATTTATTAAAGGGATAAATAGCTGATGTTAACTCTTAAAACAAGGTATCCCTGAAGACATTTACTGTAACCAAGAGTTACACCAAGTTTTATTAGACCAATTTTGTGTGTTAAAGGAATCCTGTGATACTCCTGTAGTCCCAGGTTTAGTGTGCTTTTAAAAGAGGATTCCACACCCACAGGAATAAGCAGAAACAATTCTGTGAATATTTCTCTAATTTATTAGTTGGGAAAAAATGAATCACACATTTATCAAAATGGAAATAATCAAGGCATAGTGATTTTTTTGTAGGTTTTTATGTGTCGTTTACAAAAAAATGAAGGTGAAACTAACCAAAACCTGATGGCAAAACTATCCATCCAATTTAATTTAATAATATTGTCCAACCTAGCTGAGGACTTCATCAGGGCAAGTTCTTATACATGGATTTACCAATTTGAAGTCCAAGAGAAGTAGCAAAGCAGAAACATACATCTCAAACACCTAAAATACATCTGGTATGTTAATAATATTATGTTATAATCTGATAGTATTATGTCAAACATTTTTGTGGATGGTAGGGTGAGGGTTTTTTCAGTTTTAGTTTTTGTGTGTGCAGCACCCCTTTAAATGAACAAATGATTATTCGGAGTAACTTTACAGTATTAACAACTATGTGGTAGATGGACATCCCCTTCTACATACCATTAGACCCCAAATATATTTTATGTAATCAAATTTTCTTTATTAGATGGTTTGCTGGTGGGAGCAGAACATCAGGAATGAGTCGGTATCATTTCCTTTGTAAAGGTGAGTGAGGATTACGTCGGTCTGAGATTCAGACAAACCGTGTCCTGCTTCTCTGTTCATTTCTCTTAACGATAGGCAATAAATCTTATCAGGACAATAATATTTCTGTTCATGGTCCACTCTAGAGCTAGGAGAGAAAAAAGCACACGACAGTTTAATATGAAGGAAAACTTGGCTGAGCAATCACAGGACTTCCCTTTGGATTCTTACTTACTTTTCTTCTGTGATGCAGCTCATCCAGCTCTGCTCTTGGGCTTGCATCACAGGAAGTTATACTTAAAGCCAATGAAAGAAAACATTTATTTGCATGGAGTTTAGTCATCATGGTATTTTCTGTCAGTGGAGGTCACTGAGATAATTTACTGGGACCGACTGGAGAGAAGGAATGCATCATGTTTTAACTACCAACATTTCTGGCTAATCAAAACTAGTGATAGTCAAATCCAGCACTTCAGGGGATGAAATGTTTGTCTTTGGTGATCAGAAATTAAGGTACACCATTAGCAGTAGTGTACAAGTAGTCAAATACCTAAAAAGATTTTCATCCTCTCCTGAAGCATAGACGCCTCTACAGGAAGGGCAATACTAGGAAAAAATGACAATTAGTCTCATCTGTTCTGGCAAATCTTGTATTTTAATTAAAGATCAGACCACAGCTCACTGTTTTGGAGCTAGGTTAGGTCTAGAGTTTGTGTTGGTTACTTGTGGAAGAAGGTCTATAATAGCTAATAGAAAAAAAATAGATATTTAATATAACTCCACTGGATGCCTTAAATATATTTTAAAATATGAACACTGGTATTTTTGTTGAATATATTTGACCAAAATCTCCAGAAATGTTACATTTCACCAAACAAGCATAATTCATGTGACATTTTATGAAGTAAGGCTTGAATGCAGGAGAATAAAATCTAGCTATAAACTTGAAATCAGTGGGTTAAGAAGCTCTTTTTTGGTAAGTTTTACAGGGTGGTTGCTCATTGTCAATACAAACATTGGCAGTCTTGTGAAAATATGCTGTTTGGAAAAGGCATTTGGAATCTAACACTGTGAATTTAACTCATGTAAGGAAAATTGTGTTGACTGGGTTGGGAGAGGGAATTAGTAAATGGATGGGAGTTTGGAACAAGCGTGGGGCTTTGAGCACGTCACAGTACATTCAATTCTATGCTATTCTGTGTATGACCTCTTAGTCAGTTTCTTTGGAGACATTAAAACAGAAAGCTTTCCAAGGGGAAAGCAATGGAAATAAAGCTAGTGGAAAATGTAGCTCTTCCTGTTTCTCTTGAGTGACTGTTTAAATCCATTTATATATGTGTTTGTCATATTTTTCTGGAGCATTTGACACATTTATTTCCACAATTTCAAGCTGCAGTAGAATTTTTGTTATGCAAACAAAATCATCCAGAATAACCCCAAATGATACCATTGGAAACATTAAAGCAGATAATTCTAAGGAAAGTAAACAGTTGATTTTGAAGACCAAAATATATATATTGTGGAAAGGATACAAGGTGATCATTACCTTTAGAAATTACTGCTATGATAAATACACAGAAAATAAACAACTGAACACCAGCAGTTTCCATTGTCTCTATGAAGGTCCATCAGGGATGATGATGATGAGGTGATGATGATTTTTTTCTCGGGAGGGGTGGGGGGTGGGGGTGGGGAGAAGTTATCCATTTGGAACTGGTTCTCAGATATGTGTTATTTTTCTTTAGTTACTCTAAAGCTTAGTCCTATATAGTCCTGAGCTACCTACCTGATTTTCTCTTTTGTCAAACCAGCACATAAAGATACAGATCTGTTGTGTTGGACTTTATACACCTGACCATGTTGAGAAAGAAACCAGAGAACTAGAACTGACGAAATACCTCATTTTCTCCTTTCTTAATAGCTTTTTCGTCTCATACAATGAGGATATTTAATCAACTGGCATTGCCTATGTGAATAAGTATGTATGATCTTACCACAGGTAGTACACAGTTATCCATATTTTGACCCAACATTTTGTCACCTGGCAATGATTAATGTTCTGAGACTCTGTCATTCCAGGCCTTGTGATTTTATAAGGCAGATAATCTTACTGATCTTTTTAAAAAACTGTGGAAATCCTGTGTAACTTAATTGACTTAAACTAGTTGAATGCAATAGGAGACTAGTAGAAAACTGACATGAAGGGTTGTGAGTCCAGCGATGACTTTCCAGTATTTCTTTTGTTGCCTGATTTTTGAACTTATGCTGAGCAGCACTTATCAGGTAAATTAGTGATAGCTAAGGATGCTTGATTAGTATTATGCAGACTTCTGATCTCTTTGTTTTCTGTGTGTTCAGCCCACTGTTTATTTTTTCCTCAGAAGCTTGTGGAAGAAGACCTTAGAAAATTAAAAATATGTCATTGCATTGCATTGTGTGGCCATTATAACATAGACAGCTGATGACACTGCTATTGCAGGAGGACAGAAACATAATGTGGAGAAATTCTCTAGTTCCACTCCTGCTGGTTTTGACTGCATTTGAGTTCATACTGAATGATTTTCAGACTCGAATTTGAAACATTCTGATCCTATCTACTGCATTGAAGTAGCTTTAGAAAATGTATGACTGATTGGCTGCCAAGGAGGTCAAATACAGAATCACTATGAAGAAATGTGTCTTGACCTCATGCTACATCTGAGCTCTTGTCAAGTTTTCACAGTCAAAGATAAAGTCCTTTTCAAAGCCTCAAATATGTTTTCCTTCCTGTGGTGCCTAATCGAAGGTGGAATTTTCTCTAGTAAGTTCCTTATGGCTGTGTCATTCTGTAGCTCTGTTACTCATCATGTACACAAGCAGGGTCTTAAATCTGTGGCCCTTATACTGAAATTGATTTTTCAGTAAAGATAGGAACTGTTGTATTCCACCCACATAGTAGAGAGATTTCTGTACATAAACTTTGTATGTGCTATCCTGGCAATACATCTATTTACCATATATTCATGTCATACTGTGGCCAGTAGGAAGATAACCATTACCTGCTGGAAGACTGTTCCAACTAAGCAGGCTGAGGCAAATTAATTATAGACATCCAACTTTTTTTTTTTTTTTTTTAAATATGTAGCATTCATATACTTTTCAAAATGCCTCAGATTTCTGTATCTTTATTCCCCTCTCCCCCCCCCCCGTGATTTAATGTGCATATTGCAGTTGCAAAGGACTAGATGAAGTTAGCTGCATTGTGGTGCTTACTGTAAGAAAACATGTTGGAAACAAATGCTGTGGTAAAGTATTAGTGACAGATCACCAATCACAAGTGAATTCGAAGCTTACTTCAAAACCAAAAATATTATTGAGATTGGAATAATATACCTTACACTAAGAAATTTAAGAATTGGGTCCACTTAATTCATCAAAAGAGAAAATGAGAGGTGACCCAATTCCAGGGTATAAGATGGAAAGGAAGAAAATTTTGAATAAAAGAGGGTTTTTACCTAATGAAGAAAGGCATGACAAAAAGTAATGGATGAAAGTTAAAGGAAGACAAATTTTTATTAAAAATATGGCATGCATTAATAACAGTGAAATGATTAGAAGCTGGAACTATCAGGGGAAATACTGGATTTTCCATCTCTTGGTTTCTCCATATCAAGACTAGTTCCTTCTCTGGAAAACATGTATTTCTCAAACACATATTGCTGCATTTAATACAGTGGTAATTGGGTGAAATCTATGATCTGTGATATATGAGGTCATACCACACGATACAAAGAACCCTTCTTGCCTTCAAGTTTCCAAGTCAGAGGATTCACTGTGTATCATTTCACAAATTAAGAGGCAGAAGAACAAACACGAACAAACAAAATTAATACACAAAGTGTGTCCTGTTCTGTTATTTCGACAGTGATAGGATGCAAGTGCAAAGTATGTACCTGTGCAGTGTTACTTGACAATAACTCTGAAACCATGTGGCACCCCAGTTTTGGTGTCTTTTTACAAATGAGACCAATGACCACTCACCTGATGTTGGGCTTACATGTCAAACTGTGACCTGGTCTGAGTTAGTTCATTGTGCAACCTGAAACTAGGCAGTTTTTATGTTGTTCAAGTTTCATTTTAGGCATTTTGTGGAACTCTATCTTAAACCAAGCATGAAGTTAGCTCTGTAAAGATCCTAAAATGGAGCTTGGTTAATTAACCACTAGGCCCCTGTTGCTAAGGGCCTAACTTTATAATTTTTATATATTTCTGAATTTATGAACAGCATGTATTGAGAATCTCTGTAATCTAGCACAAAGGGATGCAACATTATCCAATGACTCAAAGATAACACCACCAAATTTGAATATGAAATTAAGTGTAATAACAGTGAGGATGTTTGCACAGTGAAAGGGAATACCAGTGGAGATGGGATTACCCAATTTCTTGTAATTTTGGAAGGTTGGTTTGGGGCAATTAGAAGTTACAGGGTCAATATAGAGACAATGGGGTGAAGTTTACATTCCTGAGATATAAAGTCATATAGGACCACCAGATGATTCCTTCTGGCCCTAAACTCTTTGAATCTATCCTTCAAATCAAGCCAACATTATATGTTTGCTTTCCTTCTTCAGCTCTCTGTTCTACTTAGAAATGTCATTACTGCTTTATTCCATTCAGATTACTTTAATCAAGTGGAGAGCAACTAGGTAAAATAGGAAATCTGACCTCCCAAGCTTTAAAGTTACTAGTTAGTAACAGGTGAGAAGTGACAGTAGAGGAGAGGGAAAAGACACTAAATATTTGATTTCATGAACTTCAGATTTATAGATAGCAAGAAGTCAGAAGTAATTAAGTATTACTCTGCATCTATTACTAAATCCTGTAAGTGACAGTCAGCCCAGAAAATATGCTGGCATTTTTAGTAAATGAAATTAAAACAGAAACTGAAATAAGATACTGAGAATAATCAATGAGATTGTGCTGTCATACAAGTTATAATAATGGTACCTTTCATTCTTCTCTGGGGTGCTGTCTTTTCCTTCTCTTCAGCATATGTGCCCCAGAACAGAGATCTAGCATCTATATAACAGCAATGCTGTTTAACCCAGAACATATGATTAACTGATTCACTTGTTAAAGTTGTCAGCTGGACCTCTCATAAATATTTCCTCCCCTTTAGGGACATTGCCTTCTGGAGAAGAATATAGTTAATTAATAGATTAATAAAGAGAGAGGGAGAAAAAAAGGTTGTGATCATGTCATCTGTGTTTAATAGGGCAGTTTCTCCATGAAAATGACTATATTTTGTTCATTGCTTTGCCCATATTATCAGATAAATCTTCATTTCAGAGATACATCTTCCTATTTACAAAAGGAAGGAGGCAGTGTGAAGAAAAGATTAATTCATACCTGAGAGTGGAACAATCATATTTTTTCTTGAAGGTCTGAACTCCAGATATACCTGCCCTTACTAGCTGGATGTAGGAAATACAGCTGCAAGTGTCTGTCCTGACATTATGTCAAAGATGCTTTAGGCTGGTGACTTTTTATTGCTGTTTGTGAGCTTGGTTTCTCAATATCCTTTGACAGATGTAAATCAGATTATAGAGGAAGCTCACAAAAAGAATTACAGTAAAACAGAGAAGAACTTTCCATGTGTTACTCCAAATTTTATCATGACAGCTTGCCAGCCACCTTTCCCTGTGAGTCACAGCCATCAGTTTACTTTTCATTGTCTGCCTGAATGTACATATTGTTATTTAGGTGTGACAAAGAGGGAGGATGAATTTAACAGATAAATTTAATAGCACAGACTATCTATAAGAGACAGTAACCACAGGTGTTTCAGAAGAACAAGTTACTGGATAAAGAGAGGTTCATATCACCAAGTCATATTTTCATAATTTTTTTTTTCCTGAATATTTCTTTATGAACAAAACTTGCAGTCAGGTTGACAAATGAAGGAAAATGGGGAGTGAATGAAAGGTCTGTACATTAAAGGGGTAAAGATGCCATTTGTTTATGCAGTGCTATGAAATTGCAGAACTTTTTTCTACATGCTGTGCACAGAGAAAGTTGGACTTCTCAAAAACATGGCAAAGTTTATATCATAGCTGAGTCTACAGTTTTCTTTCAGTGAAAAAGAAATTGTCAGCAAAAGACAAATTCCAACTTAAAAATATTAGTAACAGTAACGGAAATTTAATAATTAACTACAAGTTGATTTAACTGGCAATAGAATCTGCCTAGTAGGAATGGAAGAAAAAGATATATGCTCAAGGAGAGAAGTCCAGATCCTTTGAAATCAGTGGATCCTGCATGAGAGGAGCATACAGCCACCTTCCTTGACACTGCTATCCTATCCCCCATTGTCTGTTAAAAAAAAAATATAAAAAAAAAGGATCATAAAAATAGCATGTTTTAAGTGCATCTGAAAGACTGCTTGTACCTTATGTCAACTTCCCCCCCACCTCTAAACACACCCTCAAAGTCAGCATCTGATGTGTGAACCTTTTTCAGCCTTGACATGCTAGATATATCAGAGACAGTTTGATGTATTTGCAATAAAAAGGGAACTGCAGCAAGCTTGGAACCAGTGAAATTTACTGTTGTGAAAATGATGGCATTTTGATCCTGTGCAAGCCTCTAGCCCCTGCCCCCATCATCCAGAATAGCAGAAAAACAGTTGCTATATAAAGTTTATTGAGGCTTTGGAAAGCATCCGTAACTTCTGGTCACTGTAGTCCCAGGTACTCTACTTCTTGTGAGAACCCCCAGTGACTCAACAGTAAACTACAGTATACCTAAAATACAGGCTAGCCAGGAGCTTGGAGTGGTTTTGGCCACATATTTCTTCTGATAATAAAAAAGTAAATTAAGATCTTTAATTAAGAGGAAAAGTACTATTTTCCACATATAAACATATAGTAAATTAAAAAGTATAAATATTATTAAAACCTCTCTCTTTAAAAGCATGCATTGGTTACCAATTCTATCTGAGAACAATAAATCAGAGTACTATAGGTTCTCTAAGCTTCATCTACAAACCCCCCTGTTTCAAAATCCAGTATTGTACAATGATTGTTTTATGCCCAGGTATCCAGAGCTCATGAAATCCTGAATCCTGCTTCCACACATTCATGAGAAGATTACTATTAATCAAAGATTAAGATTTTTTAGGAAGGAAAAAAAGCAACAGATTTGATGCCACTGATTAAGGCCAGATGCTGCCAGTTTTAATCCAGTTGAGTAGCTCCTTGGGCCATTGGACTAGCTGGAAGATAGGATGGCAATTCATTTCAAGTTTTTAGGGATGACCCCTAATTTCAAAACCTGCAGTATAGAGAAAGAATAGGAAACAATTAGGGAGTCATTTACTAGGGTATAAAGGTTTGGCTGGTGGATAAAATGATTGTTTAGTGCCTACTGCATTTTCTACCTTTGGAGAAAGGGGGGAAGTGTCCAGAAAAAATTCTATCTTTGCTTTCAAGAAATTTTAGCAATATTTTAGCCATGATCAGTGGAGTTTTTCAAATGCCTGTCCAACAGTGCTGGCCTGGATTCTGAATGTGTTTTCTACTTATACTGTATCTTGTGCTCTGGCCATGTGAATAATTCCTTTTAGTGTTAAATTCAACTGGAAAATCAGTAGAGCAAGTAATGCCTTTCTGATTGCCCAAGAAACAAAGGTGCAATTTCCAGAAATACTTCCAAAGGATTTTCTGTATTTGTAGGCTGTTAGATAAGGAGACTCCAAGGTTCTGCTTGGTTTCTAATTTTAAGTTATCCGTATGCAGTGCAGCAGTAAAACAGCTGAAGAAAATGAACCATCTAGTAAATGCAAATCAGCACTGAAATAGAAATGTCAAAATGAGAATAGGTTTAAGGTATGTTTTGGACATTCTGAGTCACAAATGTCAACCTAGGCCATGTGCAAGCTATAAAAAAAAAAAACAAAACCAAAAAACAAAACCCAACAAATTAACAAAATATCTTTTTGTTCAAGTAAAAAGTGTATGCCCATTATCAGCATTGAACGTGACATGTAATTATTAAGCATCTTTTGAAAATTGTTACAGATAATGAGCTGACAGCAAAAATTGGAGATCTCTCAGCTGACAGCAATGTAAAATATCAGTGGTCTTTCAAAAGGGGAAAAGAAATGCCTGTAGATTCAGTAGAAGTTCAGTGAGCAAAATGTCATGAAACCCATAGTTGAGCATCACCTGCTTCAGATCCTGCTCAGTAGATGTTTAAGGGCTAGTAGTCAAACTGTTCAGTTGTTTTTGAACCAAGATTTGTTGCTCAAAGTAGTATGTACCTACAGACCTTGTCTTGCTTATGCACTTACGCCATCAGAGCTACAGCTATTTTCATATTTATACAGTGAGTGTAGAAGGACTCAAGGAGAAATATAGGAGCAGGTACTAGTTTATTCAAATATTTGCAAAAGCTACAGAATCACAGTGGGTTTTTTCTCTTTCTTAAATGGCACTTTCCCTTTTTTCTATACAAGCTGAAGATACATAGGTGGCGATAAAAAAGCAATGTAGAATCTTGCCTAGTTTAGAAGGGGCTTGTCCCTCACTGTAGGAAAATTCTTGGTAATAAGAGAATTTCTGGAAGATCTAGAAGAAGGCAGTTTCATGAGAATGTATTTATTTCAGCAGATACTTTTTTCTGTCTTAGAAGTACCTGTGAAACATTTGAATACAACGGGTCAGAACATGGCTGACCTTCAGGATCTGAATGGTTTGGGGCTTACGTATTTCTCTAGTAAGGAGGAGTTGGCCTATATGCAACATACACTTTTCAGTGTGAACAGTTGGTATCAATGCTGAATAACTTCATGTTGAATCCACCTATATCAGAAGATTTATGGCTAAAAAGGGCAAGTCTTGGCCAGAAGAGGGTGCAAAGTTACCTAGCAAGCAGAGACACATTTGGGTAATTTTAAAGACAGTTTTATGGCATCCAAAAACGTTGAGGAAAAGTAAAAGTTGTGCTATGCTTACCAATAGCTGTCCCCTAGCTGAGAGGAGCTGTCTGTGAATCTCCTTTCTGGATCGCAGAAAACATCAAGACTGAATGTGATAACACCAAAAGCAGTGCTCATAATAAAAAGCCCAACTGCTCAGTACTGAAGAAGTTCTTCAGAAGACAGACAATATGAAAAAAAAAAAATTCTCCTGTGTACTACATAGACTATTTCTGACTGATGTACAAATGACATGGAATGCATATCTGGGCCACTTCAGGTACACTCTAATCTGCAAAATAAGTATCCATATAAGTAAATCTCTCAAAATTGTCATATCCCCAAAGTGGCAGTATAACTTTCTTCACACTGACAGTATGCCTTAACATTCCACTGTGGCTCCATATCCAGGAGCAGGGGAAAACAAATGAACAAACAAACAAACACACTCACACACACATGCACGCACACACACACACACACACACACACGCACACCACCAACTATTTTAAAATAAAATGTTATTCAACAGTAAGATAATAGCCTAAGTCAGAATGGCAGACTACTCCTCAAAGGATGAGCTTTGAGGAGAACTCCAGGAACATCTCTATCATGTCAGAATGGCTATGTATTTTGAAAAGCATCAAATAATGATTAATTATATTAATGATTATTTTCCCAGACTACACAAAAACATTTCTAAAGTCTTTTGCTGCATCATTCACAGTAAATTGAAGTTACTCACTGAACAAAAGTAAAAACAGTGTTGATCTGTGAATCTTCAAAGACGACATTGTTTTGAGTATCACACTCAGAATTTGAAAATCAATCTGGGATACCTCAGTTTTCCCTTCATGTAAGAAAGTATTTCAGGGAGAATTACTTTCAGGGTAGTACTAACTGTTAAATAATTAGCTAGGGAGAAAGAAAAGATATACAATTAAGATACTCTTTTCTTTCCAAGATATCACTGTAACTCCAAAAGTGCGTTTGATGTGATACACCATCTCATTATAGGCAAAAATCAACTACTGCAACATCCATTACTGTACTCTGTTCTCTCTCCCCTGCTCTTATGTTTCCTGTGATATAAAAAAACCAACAGTGACAACTTCAAAATTGCATTACATCAGTGATACAAAGACAAGCAGATTAATTAATAAGGCTGTGGGTGAGATGTTGTTTATCATACAGTATTTACAAAGAAGATCCTAGGTGGCTACAGCTGAAGCAGAATAAATCAGTCCAAGCCCTAACTATACATATCACAGAGTAAGATATCAGTCTGGAGGTAAATAAAACCCTTCTGGGTTTCTCACACAGATTCTTTCAGTAAGAAGAGCTCCAATAATTGTGAAACCACAGAAAACAGTAGCACTGAGTTGTAAGTTCTTGTAAGGTAAGTGCAAGTGTTTATTTATTTCACTCTCTTTCATATAGCAGACTCTGGATGGCTAGTATTAAGGTAATCAAAGATCTTTCCTGATTTACAGGCAAAAAATGTAATACAGCAAGTTCACTGCTTTTAATCTAGCAGTGGAAGGTTAAAAGCAGCTCTGTACCTAAATAGAGAAGAAATACTTGCAGAATAAAGGCAGTAGGGAAAGTGTGCTTGAATTTTTAATCCTTCTTGGTACTTTTCTTGTCTTCTCCTGTAGTGGAAGGCTGCTGATGAGATTGCTTGTACTTTTGCCCTCATGAGACCTTGGGCAAAAATGCTGTCATTTAAAGTGTGTCTACCTCAGCATTTATCAGTGGCCATCACAAAAAAAGTCTGGTTGTCCTGAAGTGTTCTAGCAGCCTTTCCTGGAAAACTAAAAATTGTAGATTACTGAGAAAAAGGACTTGAGAAACCTTTTAGAAATGTGGTTGCTCTCCAGTTCTAGGTTATATCTATTCCTTTTGATAAGTATAAGTATATGAAGGAGTAGGAAATAAGAAGACTTGCAGAAATGAATAATTTCTGATGCTAAAAGTGCATAATGCAAAAATGTGGTCCTAATTTGTAATGAAGTTGAACACACAGCCTCCAAAGGGATCACAATGTCTGTTCTGAAACAGAACCCCACACTTACTGAACTGGTAAGTAGTACTTAATCGGTGACTTGCTTTACATAGGTAGGTATGAATCCAGCATACTGTTATATATTTTTCTTGGATGGGGAAGAGGATTTGTGAACACACATCCTTGTATGTGATTTTCTATTGAACTCATCCCACAGAGCCGATGCCTATCGATACCCCAGCCAGTGGATTTAGGTCCAGATCTTTAAAGTTGTCTGAGTACTGAAGTAACAGGAAGAAATCAAGAGGGGTTTACATACAGTGCCTCTTCTGAAGTCATACATCATGCAAAAATTTAATTTTCTCAACAGGAGTTACATTATTGTTAAATCCTCCCTCACCTCTTTTAAGCTTAACCCCCAGTTCCTTGAAAAGCCACTATCTATATGTTAGTGCCTTTTCACCTGAGAGTCACAGTATTCCTGCAGGATCTGAGCTTTGCAACTAGAGATTGTGAGGGACTGGTAGCAGTGAAGCACTGCCAAGCTCTTGCTTAGCTCACTGTAACAGAAGTTTATCTGTCTGATCCTGAAAAGTCCTGTTACCTGCACGCTTTTTTCCCTCTTTTTCATCAGGTATTTCAGGTACAAAACAGACTCAGCTGATGTTACTTCTCACATCAAGAGGAGTAGTTCTGGAAGATTTGCAAGTGAGATGCCTCGCATCAGGGAAATCAAGGTATTCCCTTTATGGCATTTATTTAATTACAAAGTAAAGAAATGTCACATGGGAAGCCCTTTCTAGTAGCGCTTCAGTTAAGCATCACTGACCCTCCGCTACAGAGTATCTATCTTCAGCCTCGTTTTTCTGGACTATTTATGGATTACAGAGGATACATGTGCTGCACTTGTTCCTCCCCAGTCCCTCTTGTTTGAATAGAATAAAATAGATCCACAGATCCATGTTTGGGAACATGCAAGGGCCTGTTGTCCCCACTGAGCTGGAATCAAAATGTTGAGAGTCTTTAACTGAATAGACATATGCTGGAAGCTTTCTGCACTAATCGCTCCAGTTTTGCAAACTAATTACAAAGTGTGTGCTAGAAGACTGTTTTTTGTAGTTTCTTTATCAATTTTAAAAAACCCAAACAATTAAGTTCCTTTGTATCTAAATAGCTTCATCAGTATTTTCATCACACTGGCATTCTCAGGTGGTTTCAGATGGGCAGAGTAAAAGCAAAATCCTCAGTCCTTCTTGGCAGCTATCTTATAGGTGTGTAGGCGTTAAAGAGAGGCAGTGGCCTTTTAGTGTCAGACGGCCACCTGTCCAGCCAGCTCCTTACCCACATCAGCATGATCAGCAACAACCTTCCTCTTCCCTAAATACCATCAGAATTCATTTAAAGACTTGTCCACCTCTATTCACACTCCTGTAAAATAAAGCTTATCCCCCCCAGACAGCAGTGCCATGGACTGCATTGCACTGACCCACCAGTATTTCATCTCTTGGGGCTTTTTCAGTGTCTGGAACTTTCTCCAAGGAAACTTCCAAAATAGAAACTCAGTTAATGTCAGCTGTGGTTATTTCCATTCCTAGAAGGAGACATCCATTTCTAAAGTGACTAGGCTGACACCATGAGCTTCCTGTTGAGAGCCCACTCACACGGTGCGGCTGTGGCTCACCTGGATGGTGGAGGGCTGGATCTGCTTGTTATATCTGCGTGGAGCTGGACTCCAGCAAGCTACCATTGGGTGAAAGCCTCCTTAACACACTTCTTGGGCCTCCAGCTTTCAGGCTTTGATGTCATCAAATATAGGAAACAGTGAATTTCATGGTCAGATCTTTCAATTTAGATTGCAGAAAAACATCATTCAAGTAATGTAGGTTTCTTTGTCTACATCATATTCTGGATTTCATGGCATCCATGAACCAGAGAAAGCTGTATCTCATGGTCTATTTCTACAGCCCCCATACTTCCTACCAGCTGAAGATCTGAGAGGAGGGATAGCCCCTACATCAAGAAACCATGCATGAAGAACTGCATTATAGAAATAGGTAACACATCATGAGGTGGAACACCATGCATTTCCACTCCAGTCTGGAAACATGGGAGTAGGCAAATGTTCCTGGAGACATGAATAGGTCACAGGGTGACTATGAGCCACCAATGTGATACAGGCAATTGCCTTCTTGTGTGTCAGGCAAGATGTTTCCATAGGAAAGACCAGCATTTTGCAAAGCCCTGGTGAAAACTCACCGGTACCACTATGGAGATTTCTCATTCCTTGGGTTCAAAAAAGAGAAATTCCATCTGGTGTGAAGGCAGACAAAAACTAAGAAGTTGATTAGGAGCACAGAAGGCCTGTGGAAGAAGATGACAACTAAAAGGAGCAAGGCAAAGGCTGAGAGGGCTGCCATGACTTTCAAAAAATATATCAAGTATGAAGGCCAAAGAAGGAAATGAGCTACTGAAGTACAAGGGAAAAGATGGTTAAAAGCACAAACCAATTCAGTATTTCTTTCCAAGGGGAAGACCTCACCATCCACAGTTTAGTAGTAAATGTCCCTTGGTACATTGCTAAGGAATCGTGAGGAAATCCTGCATGCTCTCTATGTCTCTGCAGAGTTCATACAGAGGGAACCAAAACCTTGTATTTCATCTCTGGCATCACCACAACCAAATGCCTGTCTGTGGTAGTAACGCCCTTATTTACATAGTCTGAATGTACATACCAATTTTGGCACCAACATACAAAATAACTATAATAGTACCTTTGTTCCTTTCAGGACTCAAAGTACTAAATCCTAAAGGAAAAAGAGATTTGCCAGACTTTTAGATAAGATCTGAACATCTTCTCACAAAGCAAGGTAGGCAAATAACTCTCAGAAAGGTTAAAGTCACTACTGAACTCCCAAAGTTTTACCCTGCATCTGAAGCACTTTTTTTATTCCATATAAACTGACCAACTGCATAGCTCGGTTCCAGTGGGAAAATGGTATGAGAGGGCAATAGCAGCAGTGAACCATTTTTAGAGTTCAGAAGAGTCATCGTTTGCCTGGTTATGCTTTAGGCATGAATACGAATGTTCTAGGTCTGAAAATGCTGAACCTTTACAGGACGCCAGTGTAACCTATGCTCCCTTGTCTTTCATAGTCTGTGTCATTTCCATGGCAGTCTCTTGGCACCGCCCCCCCAGCCTATGGCTCTGGTCACACTCTGGCTTTCCTCCAGGCTGCGGCTGCTGAAATCACCCACCCCGGGGCCCTGGACAAGGGTTTGTGTCCAGCCACATCAAGGCCCGGGTCCTCCTCGCTGCGTGGCCTCATGGCCGAGAGCTCTGGTGCAGAGAGGGGACGGCTAAGAGGGGAGGTCTCTGGCCTGCAGGGTTGGTTTCTGCCATGGCCTGAGAGAAGAGTGACAGCACTGGCTTTGTCTCTGGGAGCAGAGGACGTGTCAGGGATGCCCAGCAGCTGTGTCCAGTGCATGGCCACCAAGGGCAGGGACAACATCTGGGTCCCCCAAGCACAGGGACTGCCTCAGGGCCAGAACCACACAGGTGGGAAGGGTTGTGCAGGGGGGCCCTGCCACTCCCATGTCACAGTGCCACCACCTAGCAACACAGCAGTCACAGTGCCCAGGGGGAGTATAAAGGCAGCAGGCATGGTCCTGTCCTGCTGCCAGAGGTGGCCTGGGGGCAGCCCGAACACATCCAAGAGGAAGTCCTCGGGGAGCCAGTGGAATTACTTGGAGAGGACTGAGGGAGGAAGACCAGAAGCTGGATGAGGCTGCTGGAAAAGAGAAGAACCAGCAAGATCTGGAGGTGCCCGAGGCTGTCAGGCCCTTTCATCTGGACAGCAGTGTCAGAGACCAGGGGAATGCCTTCTTGAGGAGCACTGCAGAATTCACCACCCTCATCCCCTGCAGAGCCAGGGACAGCAGCTGTAAGAAATGGGGTCCCAGTGCTTTGGAGCACCCAGTGGTGCCCTGCCAGGCATGGGAAGGATACTTGCCCCCAAAGTCGATCAGGCTGGGGCCTTTTGCCACTCTTGGAAGCCCCTGAGGTGGCTCCAGGTTGAGGGAGAACAGGGCTTGGGCATCTCCTGGGATGCGTGACCAGCCTGTGGGAGGAGGAGGCAGGTCTTGCTCACATGCTCAGGGAGTAGCCGATCGCCAGTGCTGGGGTCAGGAAGGAATTTTCCCCCTGGGCAGATTGGCACTGGTCCCCGGGGGTTTTTCGCCTTCCTCTGCAGCATTGAGCGTGACCACTTGTCAGGGCTCTTCTGGTCCATTTTGGCAGGGTTACTGCCTGCTGCTCACGCACCACAAAGATGGCCTCTCATGCCTTGCAGCTGGAGGAAATAAGGCTTTTTTTCCGTCCAAGGTGGGCCCGCAAGTGTCCCGAGAGTTTTTTTGTCTACATCTGCAGCTTTGAGCACGGCCCCTTGCCAGGGTCCCTTTGGGCCATTTTGGCCAGGTGTCTGCTGCTCCTGCTCCATGAACGTGGCCCTCGTGCCCCGCATCTTGGGGAGGAAGCTTTTTAGACTCCCAGGGTGGGCCCCAAGGGTGGCCCCCAGGGGTTGCTTCTTGTCCTCTGTAGCCTTGAGCACAGCCCCTTGTCAGGGCTATTCTGGGCCATTTTGGCTCAGTTCTTGCCTGCAGCTCTTGCATGTCCAAGCCACAACTTGTGCCTTGCCTCTCTCTGGCTCTCTTTCCCATTGTAAGTTTATAGCAGGAGCAACCTCTGCTCTTCCCTTGGTTCCATTTCCCCAGGGGTTCTTGCTTGTGCAAAACAGCCTGTGCTTGGAAGGGCTCCAGGCTTACTGCACCATCCGGAGCTGCCGCTTTCCAGCTCTCCCTGCGTACAACACAAGTGTGGGGCAGGCACAAGAGTGCTTTTCATGCATCACTGGCCAAGCAGCACAGCATCAGAGCAAGTTCTGGAAGGCAAAAAGGACACATCATCAATATGAGTCCTACTTTGGACACTACCTCACAGTACCACACACCACCTTCTCCTTCTCCTTCTCCTTCTCCTTCTCCTTCTCCTTCTCCTTCTCCTTCTCCTTCTCCTTCTCCTTCTCCTTCTCCTTCTTCTCCTTCTTCATATTCTTCTTCATATTCTTCATATTATTCTTATTCATATTCATATTGTTCGTATTCGTATTCTTTGTATTTGTAGTCTTCATATTCTTTGTATTCTTCGTATTCTTCATATTCATATTCTTCTTCGTATTCTTCATGTTCTTCATATTCTTCATATTATTCTTTGTATTATTCTTTGTATTCTTTGTTTTCTTTCTTGTATTTTGTGTGTGGTTGGTCCTGATCCTCATTCTTCAAGCTGTCACTCTTCAGGAAACAGGGACTGCTTGGCCTGTATTCCTGCTGCTACTTTCTGCAGCTCTGTGACCTGCCTCTGCCAGACTGCAAGGAATGGTTTTTCAGGCTAAACTTAAGACTGCATCAGCCTGCTCCTGGCTACACATGCACATTGTGTTAATGCTTGTGAGCATTGTCTCTGAAACAGATTCAGAAAAATAACATAAAATGACATAAAATAAAATCTAAACATACAATCATGTTTCCACTTGTAAGCTTTCTGATTTGTGTCCTTGATTCAGGCAGATAACAGTTTCATCATTACTGATTCATGGTGAGCACAGGTAATAGAACAGGACAGAATATATCAGAATAGTTATGTTACGCCTGTAGTTCTGCATGACCAGCTCTGACCTGGGTCTGAAGGGTCCATCCAGGAGAGCTGCTCTCAGCAGAGCAAGTCCCAGGCCCACCCAGGAGACAGGGGCAGAGATGGGCACACCTACAGCACCACCCAGGCAGGGACTGAAGGCCCCGGGCTGAGCTGAGACACCACGTCCCCTGGGCCCTTGGCAGGAGATGGTGGGGGTGGGGGTCCCAGGGGAGGCCAGTCCCACGTACTGAGATCTATGACCACCCCCTGGTCCCTGGCAGAAGTAGACCTGCACTGCTCATGTACTCTCCTTCAGACATTTATGGTTGACCACTTGGGAGACCGAGTATTGGACCAGATGGACCTTTGCTGTGAGGGACTACTGTTGTTCTCTGACTCTCTTGTTTAGCATGTTTTTCCAAGGGAACAGCTCAGGCATTTCTAAAAATAAGTACAAGAATAAAAAAAATCCACAGGGAAATGAACAGGTATTGTTCACATCAAAAAGGGTTGCAACATTTTCATTCCAGAGCACTTCTGTTTTCAGACCAAGGGCTTGATCTCTGAGCCTCAGTATTGTCAGAAATGTGGGATGTTGCCATCTGGTGAAAACCCAACTAAACCGGATGAACATAAAAGACTTAAAAAACCCCTGCAGTTCCCACATGCTTTTTGCAAATTTGTTCATCTAGTCAATGATCTTGAAATGATCCACAACTCTCACCCCCAGCAGAGGGTACACACCTCCTTCCCACAAAGTCACACAGCCAGGGCCTATGCTGGGACATGGTTACCCTTTCAATCCCTTCTGATAGTGCAGGTCTGGGAAGAAATGTCATCAGAGATTTCCTTAGCATGTACTAGTAGGGAGGAGGGAAGAGAAGGATTGGAATGGAATCAAAGAGTTGACCTGGAAGGGACCTACAATGATCATCAAGTCCAACTGCTGACTACTTCAGGGCTGACCAAACATTAAAGCATGGTATTAAGGGTGTTGCCCAAATGCCTCTTCAACACTGACAGACATGGGGCATTGACAACCTCTCTAGGAAGACTGTTCCAGGGTTTGAGCACACTCTCAGTAAAGAAATGTTTCCTCCTGTCAAGTCCAGACCTCCCCCGAGGGATATAGCTTTGAGCCATTCCAACAGTGGATCCCAGGGCGAAGAGATCAGCAGCTCCCTCTCCACTTCTCCTCCTCAGGAAGCTGTAGGGAGCAGTGAGGTCACCCCTCAGCCTCCTTCTCTCCAAACAAGACAAACCTGTTGTCCTCAGCTGCTCCTCATAGGACATACCTGCCAGCCCCTTCACCAGGTCTGGTGCCCTCTGGATACATTAGTGTCCTAACATCCTTTTGAAATTGTGGGGCTCAGAACTGCATGCTCACTCAAGGTGAGTCCGCGCCACACTGACTGGAGTGAGATAATCACCTCTTTTGACTTCCTGGTCATGCTGTGTTTGATCACCTCAGGATGTTGTTTGCTCTCTTTACTTCCAGGGCACACTGCTGACTCCTACTAAGCCTGCTGCCAGACAACACCCCCAGTCTCCTCTGGGCAGGGCAGCTCTCCAGCCACTCCTCTCCAAGTTTACACTTGTGTGCAGCGATTTGAGATGTTCTCCCAAATTGACTAGCAGGAACAACACAAACGTCAAGTCAGTCTGGGTATTAATATTCCTTTTGGATAGCTGCTTAATGATAATGACCTGCAACAGAGATTCAGATTCCTCTTGGCCCTTTAGATGTAATGAGCTTTTAATTCCAAGTTATTATATATGAGATTACATTCTAATATCAGCATCATTTATTATAAATATAAGTAATGACCTTAAGAAGAAACTAATATAATGGATGATAAATAAGTGTTACTTCCATCTCTTTATATATTGTATGATATTTAGGTCTTTCATAGGATGGACTTATTTAACATTAAAACAATTCTGCATCTGACACTGAAGAACATTTGTCTTGATTGATAGTATAAATTACTATTTGCTCCAGTAATCAATCTTTAAAGACTTTGTTAGCATAGCTTTGGTAGATTAGAGGTGATCCTTTCAGCACATATCCTATGACAGTACCCTCTAATAAAGCCATTTAGCATAGTGCTTTTTAAGTAGCAGTGGCCACAAAAAAAAAAAAAACAACCAACCAAACAAACAAAAAAGTTAATGAAGGAAGATACCAAGAAGTTAGGGTGTTATTGAACTTAAATAGGGCTACTTTTCCATGACCTCTTGAAGAAGACTTTTTGCTGCAAAAGTGAAGTACTTACAGGAGCAATGGCTGCACTGTATGTAGTGGTAGCGCCCTGAAGAAGCTGCTTATTTTTGATGCAGGCAACACATAATAAAGATGCGCAGCAGAAAACGGTGATGTTTGGAGCAAATGGAAAAGTTGTGTATCTACATGCAGACATACACCAAATGAACTACTGGAAAATCAAGTAATAAAACTCTGCTCAAAACTAGAGTCTATCCATATATTCATCATGAGTTAACAGTTTTGGAGCCTGACTGGAGGCAGTGTTTATTCATGTTTCCTAAGTTACAGGGGTTGCCAATCAGATGGAGACCATTAACTCTTAAGGAGATCATTAACTAGGGAATTCACAAAGCAAAATGATCAGTAGCTTGAATCAGTAGACTTCCCTGTGGTACTCATTCATATACAATGTTTATTTAGCATTCCCTGCAAAATGCCATGTTTAATAGATGATGAAGGGTACTTCCTTTTCTGCTTTTGTTGTTGAGATACTAAATGCTTATCTTTTCAAGGTCCTTCCCAGTACTTTTCTAACACTTTCTTATCATTACATCTTCACTTATGTAGTATATTGTTATATATCACTATTTCAGAAATCTCAGAACATGTCATAAGATCCTACTCTTTACTGAACTAATTTATTCATAAAACTGTTTTGCTTATGATGCAGTATATGTGTCACTAGCTCACAGAGCAGCTTCCACTGAATGATGAAACTGTTGTATACAACTGTCCTCACATTTATTCTGAGTTTAAAACTGGATCCCAGCTATGGATTTTTCTCCTTGTTTATGGTAGAAATGGATGCTTAGAATCTGTTGTCTATCATAAATCCTTTGCTCATCTGGTTAATTCCAAAGTTCAGGCTTGTAAGTGACAGAAGATTTTATAACAATTTCTTTCTTTTCCATGTTTCTTGTAGTAAAAAAAGAAAAAGTTAATTTGACTGTATATGAAAAACAGCAGAAAATGGCAAACAGCATGAGTAATGGCTAACAAGTTGCAAATTAAATACCAAAGAGATAAGCACCAGCAGGAAAAAGCCTAAGCATATCAAATTTTGTTATGCCTCTAGGGATAGGCCAATTTTGCTTTTCCATATAAAACCATATATAAAACTCTGCTATTAAGACATCATTGTTATATTTCCTTTTTAAAGGGATGGCTTTAATAAATGTAGATTGTTGGGGTTTTTCATTTTTAGGTTTTTTTTTTCCTTAGTATAACTGTCTGTGCACAAAAGAAGCCTAGGAGCATGGAAAGCAATTTGCTAGCTGATCTTGACAAACAAGCCACACAGCATGATCATTTAAAACTTTTAGAGTACTCTTGAACCCATTTGACTTACACAGGTGTATTTCATATAGTTCAGAGAAACCTGCATCTTGCTTATACACACTTGAAAATCCTGTTGCAGAAAACGTATGAGGACCTACTAAGGCTAATATCGAGTTTATAGCATATGTCTTTTACCCATGACTTCACTGTTGATTTTATTCCATGTATAATTGTACTGTAGGAAGATGCAGTTTAACATATGATAAAGAAAAAGATCAATCCTTATTATTGAGGTTTCTTAAGTGCTTCTTCATTGTATGGATGGCAAATTTTGATATTACAACCTTACAGAGTAGAATATTTTAAAGAACCTGCCATGTGTTCAGGAGGTCTAAAGCCCAGATGGAAATTAATCTGTCTTCAGCAAACAAGGACAACAAGAAATGTTTCTATAAATATGTCAGTAGCTAAAGAAAGACCAGGGAGAGTCTCCATCCCCTGCTAGATGCAGGAGGAAACATGACAACGAGTGATGAGGAAAAAGCTGAGGTGCTTAATGCCTTCTTTGCCTCAGTCTTTAATAGCAAGACTAGTACTGAGGGAATCCAGCCTCCTCAGCCAGAACACAGAGACTGGGAGAATGACCCCGCCACAATGCAGGAGGAGACAGTGACCTGCTGCACCACACAGACATACACGGGTCTATGGGACCGGATGGGATACACGCGAGGGGGCTGAAGGAGCTGGCTGGGGTGCTCGCCAAGCTGCTTCCTATCATTTACCAGCAGTTCTGGCTGACCGGGGAGGTCCCGACAGATTGGAAATTGGCCAGTGTGACGCCCATATATAAGAAGGGTCGGAAGGATGATCAGGGAAATTACAGGCCTGTCAGCTTGACATCAGTGCCTGGGAAGCTGATGGAGCAGCTCATCCTGAGTACCATCAAACAATATGTGCGGGACTAACAGATGCTCAGGCCCAGTCAGCATGGGTTATGAAAGGCAGGTCCTGCCTGACAAACCTGATCTCCTTCTACAACAGGGCGACCTGCTTATTGGATGAGGGAAAGACTGTGGATGTTGTTTATCTTGACTTCAGTAAGGCCTTTGACACTGTTTCCCACAGCATTCTCCTGGCAAAGCTGACTGCTCCCAGCTTGGATGGGCACACGCTTTGCTGGGTAAAAAACTGTCCGGATGGCCGGGCCCAAAGAGTTGTGGTGAACGGAGTTAAATCCAGTTGGCGGCTGGTCACGAGTGGTGTCCCCCAGGGCTGGGTTTTGGGGCCACTCCTGTTTAACATCTTTATTGATGATCTAGACGAGGGGATCGAGTGCACCTTCAGTCAGTTTGCAGATGACACTAAGTTGGGCAGGAGTGTTGGTCTGCTCGAGGGTAGGGAGGCTCTGCAGAGAGACCTGGACAGGCTGGAGCCATGGGCTGAGGCCAACTGGAGGAGTTTCCATAAGGCCAAATGCCGGTGGCTGCCCTTGGGCCACAACAACCCCCAGCAGTGCTACAGGCTTGGGGAGGAGTGGCTGGAGAGCTGCCAGTCAGAGAGGGACCTGGGGGTGCTGATTGACAGCCGGCTGAACAGGAGCCAGCAGTGTGCTCAGGGGGCCAAGAAGGCCAATGGCATCCTGGCTTGTGTCAGCAATAGCGGGGACAGGGAAGGGATCTTACCCCTGTACTCAGCACTGGTGAGGCCGCACCTCGATTCCTGTGTTCAGTTTTGGCCCCTCACTACAAAAAGGACATTGAATGACTCGAGCGTGTCCAGAGAAGGGCAACGGAGCTGGTGCAGGGTCTGGAGCACAGGTCGTACGGGGAGCGGCTGAGGGAACTGGGGGTGTTTGGTCTGGAGAAGAGGAGGCTGAGGGGAGACCTCATCGGCCTCTACAGCTACCTGAAAGGAGGTTGCAGAGAGCTGGGGATGAGTCTCTTTAACCAAGTAATAAGCGATAGGACAAGAGGGAATGGCCTCAAGTTGCACCAGACTAGATGTCAGGAAGCATTTCTTTCCAGAAGGGCTTGTTAGGCGTTGGAATGGGCTGCCCAGGGAGGTGGTGGAGTCCCCATCCCTGGAGGTGTTTAAGAGTCGGGTCAACTTAGCGCTGAGGGATGTGGTGTAGTTGGGAACTGTCAGTGTTAGGTTAATGGTTGGACTGGATGATCTGCAAGGTCCTTTCCAACCTAGATGATTCTATGATCCTATGATTCTGTGTTTTGATCCATGAATAATTTAACATTCAGTTTATGCAAAAGGACTAGGTAAGATGGTCTACCTTAGATTCTTCACTGGGATTTTAACTAATTCAAAGAAGTATTTATCCATTGGAATTGCAAACTAAAGAAACTACTGTAATTGTTCTTAACTTCGGTTGCACACAAATTTAAAAATACTTGGTTTGTGCACTAGTTGCTGACCATAGACTTTGGAGGAAGGAGTCCTATCAGTTTCCTTAGGTGTTGAGTTAAGCCAGTAGTAAGGCCATGAATGCAAAATGACAGGACACAGTTTCAAAATTCATAGCAAGAATCTACTGGATTTTCAGTATTTTTCACTATCAGGCTGTTCTGCATGTTCTTTTCATGTGATGAAATTAGTGAAGCTGCCTCATGGGGATTAGGAGATTTTTACTACCCCTTTTTGTATTTTCCTTCTCTTATTCCATTTTCCGCTTATTGATGACTCTTTTTTGAGCTGACTATACTAGACAGCTGATGCACAGTAAAACAGGTACTTGGTAACAAAAGTCTGCAACAAAGAGAAACCATCCCCGTGTTTAGGTCTGTGATGGTCCCTGTGTTTAGTTTGTGACGGTCCTTTTGCCCCATTAGGACTAGCTGGTTTATTTGTGCATCAAGCTTTTCCGTGTGAGAATGGTCTTCACAGGCAAACACGAACATCCCAGAAGTTGCCCTGTGTTTCATACTAAGTTTTGCAATGATATAGATCCAGTTCCCCAAAACGTCTTGTGTTTCACCTTTGTGAGGGCAGAGCTGTGGGTACTCCAGCAGTCTAAATCTCATCCCCTGCTGTTCTAATGTTAGGTGGCTTTGGTGTGGGGAAACCACTGTTGAAATACACCACCACAGACCTTTCACAGGAAAGTAGATGTACTTGTAAATGGGGAATGAAAAATAGATCCTGATGGTTTCCTGGTAGTACATTTCAAGGTGTATTTGCTTTGCAAAGATACATAAGCATCAAAAGTCACATGTATATGATACACCTCTACTTCGTATTCTAGGATGGTTTTCTTAGCAACCTTCTGTATATCTTTACCAGATAAATCTACTGCTGTCCCATGACATTTTCTCAGAACATTCAAATCTTGTCTTTATTGAACTTATATTTTATTATATATTATATTACTAACCTAAATGTGTATTTTTCTATGCAAAACACTAAGGCATGTACAGCTTTAAAAGAACCTTGCTAGTTGTATTTCTGAATTTGTTTTACATAGTAAACATGAAAAAAGAATTAAAAAGTAAAACAGAATGTGAATGAAAAATATTACATAAGAATAAAAATACAGTGCTGTTCTTTAAACCTCCCACACTGCAATTGAGTACAATTCCAACAAGCCACAGGTGTACACCATATGCATAGGTGAAAATGTGATTATGAGAGGTCTGATGACAGTTCTGGGTCCACAAAACATTCATCTCAATATAAACATCTGTTATGTATTCAAGGCAAAACTGTGTGGAATATAGAGCTATAATTGAGGTTTTAAATGCAGAGATATCAGGAAACTCCAGGTTATTGCCCCAACAGGAACTCAAATTTGATCACATTATAAAAAGATAGTATTTTTTATTAGTGTACATGATGTTAGGCTTATTATACTGAGATGGAATTGCTTCAGCTCAACAGAGAGTAGGGACTACTGACTTGGAGTGATGCACTTATTTCTCAATTATGGGATTGATGCACTCTTCTGGCAGAGGGTCTCTAATGAGCTGGGCTGTTGTTAGCTGTCAATATACATTGTGGAAATCCTGTGGTTTGATTGGCTGCTCCCTGTCATAAACCAGCAATAAATATGATGTCCCCAACTTCTGTATTCCTCTGCTGATAGCTGAAGTTGCCAAATCCTTTGCATTATATATAAAAGACCGTGTTATCAGATGGTCATAATTTGGCCCAACTTTAGCCATGCAGGATTAAATTTCCTGTGCCTTGTGTCTGCCTTTAGGCGAGTGTCCTTTTTAATTTCTTCTAAAACCATTTCTGAGAAAGAAATAAGGGAAAACTATATTAACCACACAAGGTCTCTTCACAGTTCTCTCTTCATGTGTTGCTACATTTCTAAAAGTGCAGACAAAGACAAAAAAAAGTCAGCTTAAACTGTTGGCCACTGAAAACCTCAGCCTTATGCAATTCAGCAGCCTTGGACAAGAGAGGGTACATCATCTCTCTTCTTTTCCGTGCCATTTTTATTCTTCTAACCCCAGATCAGTCACATGTAAACAGGATTGAGGATTCACTCCTGCACCAGATCAAATGGCTTTTCACATTGTCATTCTTCCTGAGATATTAGCACTACACATATAGTTTTGTGGGGTTTTATTTCAAACAAATAAGTGCAATCTTCTTAGCACCAAGGTGTCTCAGACTTAAGGCTTACTGTGCCCTCAGATGCTGTAGAATAATATCACTAGTAATCAGAAGTCAGGAGAGCACCAATATGTTGCTTTGGAAGCCAGAAGCATTTTCACGCACAGTAGTTGAGGTTTGAACCACTGTTTTGGTCCATCCTGATTTGAACCACATTTTAAAGAAAATACATGCTAAAATTAATGATTTTTAAAATATTTCTGAGAGCTGTCAGGCAGAATCTTTTGTGAAGATTACAAAGATATTTTCTTCCCCTTTAGGCCATTTATCCAAAGAAGGCTGGAATAGTTGTTAGGCTTGCCAGTGAATACAAGCCAATGCTATCTTTGGTAGAAGAACATTATCAGTAAGAACGAGATCACAATCCATTTCCTTACCAGTGCCAACACAGTGCCAGGGAGGCTGCACTAAACTGTGCTGGTAGAGGCTCTAATTTTCTGGTCTTTTTGCTTTAAGAGCAACAGAAAACCTGCACAAAAAAAATTAGGTGCAAAATTTTTCCTAATATTTTACTTTATGGAAGAATAGTAGTGACATTTTTAACCATGCCTTTTCCAGGAGAAAAGTAATCAAATTTAACCCCTCCAGCCTTCATTCATAGAAACAGATTTGCCCCCCATGCACATATTGGTGTATCTTTGTGAACTGGATAGAAATGAAAGCAGAATTTGACTCTATGTATTGAAATCTATTTTTTCCTAAAAAAAAAAAAAAGCCTGTCAGGTTACAAATGCAAACTCTTTCTAGTTAATTTTCCTTTCATTTTATTTCTTTCCTGTTCTTTTTTCCTTTTCTTCCTTTTTTTTTCCTCTCTCTCTTAGGCAGAATGAAAAGAGTTCTTTAACCAAACAAATGTAAATACGTAAGTAGTAGGGATTTTTTTAAAAGTATGTTTTTCAGTTCATCTAACAAAGACATATCTGTCTGCTCGAATGATTCCTTACTGAATATGAATGAGAAGCCCTTTAATGAGGTACGGTAATTAAGCTCTGGCAAGCCCCCCTAGCCCCCTGTCAGCAGCTTCCCAGGCAAACAGCCATTGAATCCGATGATTGACAAACCAGACGCTGGACATGTACTGTAGCTGATGGGGAACAATGAGCTGTGGGGCCACGGTATCTGATGTACCCGGCTGTTTCAGCCCCATCAAAGGGCCGAACTCCTGGGGTGTCCGTCTTGCTGTCCTCGTGGGCCTGAGCTGCACGTTTACCTACCAGACTCTCCTGGTTCCTTTCAAGGTGCCCGTTCTCAACAAGCACAGGCTGGATGGAAGCCTTGCCCGCTCTGCCTGTGGCTGCGCAGGAGTGGGTTCACTCCTCCAGCACTTGTGTGTTGTGGTGCTCAGCTCATAAATCTTTTTAATTGTTAAAAGTCTTTAACTATAGAATAGGATTCATTATCCATTGTGTTTGCCAAAATGCTATTTAATAAGTTGCTTGTTTTATTAACCCTGACAGAAAAGAAAACAGGGTTCTTTATCTCCAGCTGTTGGAGACAGATATGGGATTTGTCTGAGCAGTTTTGCTTAACGCATTGCAAAATGAGTGTGTTTAACAGGTTTGGGGTGACTGGCCTACAGTTGAATTGCACACCTTTCCCTTCTGTCCCATACTCTAGATAAACAGTACCCGTGTCAGCAGCCTTCATATGCCTCAGAAATCACAGAGGAAGGCTTGGTAAAAAAACACACCATGGAACAGCCACAACAAAATAACCTAGAAGCGCCCGTAACTTGCTGTATGGTCGCTCAGCAGCCTAGATGAGAAGGGTGCATCTTTGTTTTAATTGATTGTAGCCATATGGATTGGCATTGTGAAGGACTGCTTGATTTCCAGGCCAAGAGGTTAATTTCCTTCCTGTATGTCATCAGTTCTGTAACACATGCACGTGCATTACACTGTCGTCGTGGTCGTTTGGAAATATAGGTAATGATGGCCTGGCTGTAGGCTTTGTAGAACAAAATGGAAGATTATTTGAAACGTATGATGCCAACTTGCATTTTGAAAGCATATACAGGGAGAAGAAATGTACTTTTCAGGGAAGAGATGGGAGAGAATGAATAATTTAAACATTTCCTATCTCCTAAATAACACCGAAATATGTGCAAATATGTATATATGCAAACATTATCTGAATAAGCTGTTAGCGTCATTTGTCAAAATTGGCAATCTCCTGTTATTAAAATTGAAAGCTCACCACTCTTTCTTCCTTCCTGGACTTTTTTTTTCTTTGAAAAGCAGAGATAAATCCCAGTAGTACAATTAAAACACTAGCTAAATATTACTTTGTTGGGCTTAACGATAGATTACAATGTGTGCATAATGACCCAGTTCTAGTAATATCATCTGATTTAGTAAGGAAATCAGAGTCTGCCATATGTTCACCAATAAGGTCTTTGAAATTCTTCTTCTTGTTCTTGATGTCTCAGCCAACTGCTAGCAAGGATGCTGTTTTGTCCTGAAATCATCTTGGTTTTGAGCACCAAGCACATTAAAGTCATAAGCATGTGGCTCATTTTATCACGTCACCTCTAGGAGTGAGCAGGGGGTGAATTAACAACCTGCCACCTGCCTGCCCTGAGTACCTTTATACATGGAAATGTTCCAGTTGCAGGCCGGTCTGAAAACTGATTTCCTGTTAACAGCCCCAGAAAGGTACACACAGTGGCTTTGGGGATATTTTAAAAGATGAAAATAAATCTTGACATTTCCCCTGAGTATATTAGCACCCAATTGGCAAGATTATTTAGCTCTTATGACAAACCAGAGAGCAACATCAAAACCCAAATCACAAAAAAAAAAATCAAAATAGGGAGAAAAACAAGACTCTGCTGTGCCATTTAGCTATATATTTGCTACATTTGTTATGTATTCGCTATTTGTAGACTCATGAACTATAGTGCATTAATGAGCAACATATCTTTACTGTGTATGGGACAAGTCCAGACAGTGACTAAACACTAGCTGTGCACCTATAGCTACTGTGTATCATAATGGAAGCTGCAGATGTTCATTGTCACTCAAACTTTGATTGTCAGCCTTTTTATACAAACTTTTTTCTTACTAGTCCCCCTTAAATTTTGTACGACCCTTATGCATATTAGGATCTGTTTTCCTTTGTCAGGCAGACTGGACTTTGAGCTGCTATTTGTCAAACACATATAAATATATGTTTCTTTTCCGGGTTAAGTAAAGGTGGCCCGTCCACCTATGTCAAAATCAGTTGGGTTTGACTCAGTAAAGGTTTAGGCCAATTAAGAGGATCGAATTTCAATTGGCAGATGCCGCTTGTAATGTCGTGGGATTCCCATCCTACTATCCAACTTGAGACATGAGTGTGTATTACAATCAAGTTAGAAGTTACATAGATTGCTTAAAGATAGAAGTGATTTTAACAGAACCAAATAGAAGTGATTTTAACAGAACTGAAGGTGTGATTATTAACTTTTTACAAATTTTAATTGGTAATTGAGCGAGATTTACTCACAAATATATGAAGTATGTATACTGAGGAGAATAGGGCCATATTACATAATCTTCTTGCAATTCTCTTTTGTCTGGATTTAGAGATGCCCAGGTCTGCAAGCAGTGAGTAGTTGCCTTCGTACCATTTTCCACAAGAACCCAAGGGAAAGCCCATAAATTTAATTTTAGATGCATTTGTTAGTTCTTGAATTTGGTCTTTTAAGTGTTTATACTTATTTACTTTTTCTGATGCAGCTTCCTGCAATGTTTCAATTTTGCTTTTATATCTAATTGTTACATCTACCAGTACTGCTGTATCATCTTTTAGAAATATTAAATCTGGTTTATACAATTCATTTTGACTATCTCTGATCAGTGGTTCTTGGTAAACAATCCAATCTTTCTTTTTACCCTCCTCAATTAATACATTACAAATGTTATTGTGCCTTTTAATTCTGGCATCTTGTACAATGGGGCATAGGCCAATTATGTGGGCACAGGTTTCATTTTCGGCATGACAATGAAGACAAGATTTATTATATGTCGATTGCCTGCCTCTTGCTAGAAATTCTCGGGTAGGGTATATATTTGCTCTTAATTGGACAGCAGTGATCAGCTTTCTGTGAGGAATGCCCCTGTAATGTTCAATCCAAGAATTACTAATATTGTCCCTTTCAAAGTTTTCTATTCCTCGGCCTTGGAAAAGTAGTTTAGTCCAATTTTTTAATTGCTTAGTAAGTGTCCGTCCTACCCACCCTTGACTCCCATTTTGAGACAGCAGAAACTGTGGGAGTTAACATCACACCAGGCTAGCAATGAAGTAACCACAATGGAATATGAACTGTTGATGATGGGTTTTTTTGACAGATGATGATGATGGCCTACAGATTGAACCCGTATCTTCACTGTACCATCAATATTCTGGCAAGTAGAAGATAATTTTATTGTGCTGTTTCATATCATTTTGTTTTTAAATTAATTCAGGAGTTTAATTTTGCATGCTTAAATAATATATATTATCAATCTCTTCTTCGAATTACTCTCTTGATCTCATAGTTCTTAAATTTACAGAGAAAAAAATCTCTTTTGGCAAATCCTAGTATAGCCCGTTTGGTATTATATGGAGTTGCAGTAACTTATTCCAGCATTGAATGTGTCCAGTATTTGCATATATATATATATATACACATGTAAACCTCTTTCTCTATATTCCTGTAGCATTTCATAAAAAATTATATATCTGAACCTCTATCTATCTAAAGTGTTTAAGCTAATATTGTTTTAAAGTGAGAAAAGTTTTTTAACAATACTAGTAACTTGCTTAATTTGCTTCTAGATGCAGAAATCTACCCTGAAAGAGGGTAGATTTAGACTGACTCTAAGAAACCCTTTCTAATGAGGGTGGTGAGACACTGGCACAGGTTGCCCAGAGAAGTTGTGGCTGCCCCCTCCCTGGCAGTGTTCAAGGCCAGGTTGGACAGAGCTTTGAGCAACCTGGTCTAGTGGAAGATGTCCCTGACCATGGCAGGAGGGGTAGACTAGATCATCAAAAAGTCCCATCATGCCTGACAAATTTGGTGGACTTCAACAATCAGCATTAGTGGATAAGGAAAGAGCAGCTGACATAATTTACTTGGACTTGTGCAAAGTTTTTGACACTGCCCTGCACAACATCCTTGTCTCTAAATTGGAGAGACATAGATTTGACAGATGGACCCCTCTGTGCATAAGGAATTGGTTGAATGGTCGCACTCAAAGAGTTGCAGTCAACAACTTGATGTCCAAGTGGAGAGCAGTGAGGAGTGGCTTTCCTCAGGGGTTGGTGTTGGGACAGGCGCTGTTTAACATCTTTGTTGGTGACATGGACAGTGGGATTGAGTGCACCCTCAGCAAGTTCGCTGATGACACCAAGCTGTGTGGTGCAGTCAACACGCTGGAGGGAAGGGCTGTGCCATCCAGAAGGACCTGGGCCGGCTTGAGAAGTGGGCCCATGCAAACCTCATGAAGTTCAACAAGGCCAAGTGCAAGGTCCTGCATATGGGCCAAGGCAATCCCAAACACAAATACAGGCTGGGTGATGAATGGATTGAAAGAAGCCCTGAGGAGAAGGACTTGGGAGTATTAGTGGTTGGAAAACTGACTATAAGCCAGCAGTGTGCACTCGCAGCCCAGAAAGCCAACCATATTCTGGGCAGCATCAAGAGAAGTGTGGCCAGCAGGTACAGAGAGGTCATTCTACTCATCTGCTCTCAAGAGACCTCATCTGGATCACTGTGTCCAGCTCTGGGGACCCCAACATAAAAAGGACATAGATCTGCTCGAGGAGGTCCAGAGGACATGATCATAGTGCTTAGGGATATGGTGTAGTTGGTAACTGTGTTAGGTTAATGGACTGGATGATCTTCAAGGTCTTTTCCAACCTAGACGATTCTGTGATTCTGTGTGATCAGGGGGCTGGAGCACCTCTCCTACAAGGACAGGCTGAGAGAGCTGAGGTTTTTAGGCCTGGAGAAGAGAAGGCTCCAGGAAGACCTTATAGCAGCCTTCCAGTACTTAAAGGGGGCTACAGGAAAGATGGGGAGGGACTCTTTATCAGGGAGTGTAGGAATAGGATGAGAGGTAACAGTTTTGAACTGAAAGAGGGTAGATTTAAATTAGAGATAAGGAAAAAATTCTTTACTGTGGAGTGGTGAGACACTGGCTCAGGCTGCCCAGAGAAATTGTGGATTTCCCCTCCCTGGCAGTGTTCAAGGCCAGGCTGGATAGGGCTTTGAGTAACCTGTTCTAGTGGAAGGTGTCCCTGCCCATGGCAGGGGGGTTGGAACTAGATGACCTTTGGGATCCAACCCAAACCATTCTATGATAATGATTTTTTAAAAATATTTAGCTAATTTTTCACATGTCTCTCTAGCATGTTGTAGACAGCTAATCAATCTAGATGGATATAAGTAAAATTAGCTGCTACAGCTTTTTGAGTCTCAAAGCCTTTCATATCACTGTCTGCTGAATGCAGTAGGGTAAGACTGATTGGACAGTTAGTGCATATACCTTCTTTGCACACCCTCCTTCTTGGACTTCTTCCTGAGCATCCATAACTGATAACCAATGGAGACAGGATATTTCAGGCTGGGAATACAGTTAGTGTCTTTGTGTGGTCCTTGAATTCTTATGATTGACAAAATCAGTCCAAATACACCTATTTAGTATGATAAAACCAAGATATTTATCTTGAAAACTCATGAAAAGCAATCATTTCAAAAACCGGCTGGATGGCCGGCCCAAAGAGTTGTGGTGAACGGAGTTAAATCCAGTTGGCAGCCGGTAACGAGTGGTGTCCCCCAGGGCTGGGTTTTGGGGCCACTCCTGTTTAACATCTTTGTTGATGATCTAGACGAGGGGATCGAGTGCACCTTCAGTCAGTTTGCAGGTGACACTAAGTTGGGCGGGAGTGTTGATCTGCTCAAGGGTAGGGAGGCTCTGCAGAGAGACCTGGACAGGCTGGAGCCATGGGCTGAGGCCAACTGGAGGAGTTTCCATAAGGCCAAATGCCAGGGGCTGCCCTTGGGCCACAACAACCCCCAGCAGCGCTACAGGCTTGGGGAGGAGTGGCTAGAGAGCTGCCAGTCAGAGAGGGACCTGGGGGTGTTGATTGACAGCTGGCTGAACAGGAGCCAGCAGTGTGCTCAGGGGGCCAAGAAGGCCAATGGTAATGTGGGTTTTTTATTTCTATGAGCCTCCTAAACAAAAATAAGTTATTTTATTGATATTAAAAAATGCAAACTGATTATTAAGAAGGAAAGATAAAACTGAACTCTACAAATTTAGACTTGTAACAGAGTACATGGGGATACTTTTTTTTTAAAAAAAGAAGAGACTTGGTTAATAATAAAATAGGGTTTTAAAAATATTGTGTAGTCGGATATAGTAAGAAAGTTACAACCAAGCTTGAAAATCTCCATTCTTCCAGTAAGCTGGGCCTTATTTTCCTGCCAGGCTGTCAGATTTTTTTTCCTATCTTTACAGCTCCATGCATCTATCTTTATTGTCTAATACATTAATGTTTTGCTGGGCTCTTCTTTTTCACATCTCTGCAGTTGGCACCCAAATACCAAGACATCTTCCTACTGATTATCGTTCTTTCTTCTTTCCAACAGATGGTTACTAGTTTATTTCAAGGGCCGTTAGTTAAATTTTAAGGGCTTTATTGTTAAGTTAATGTTTGTATCTTCCGACCTATGCTCAGTTATCAGGACTTCATCATGTAGGTGTGATAATGAAAAGACAGTCCCTTCTTTGAAGAGCTTGAAGAATAAACCATATAGTGAAGACGAGAAGAGCAAAATAGCATAGAAATTATTATGATTTATGTTATTGTCCAGTTTTTGTAACAGGAGGGGTTTGACTGAAGAACCTGGTGCATGTGAGACTGCCTTCTATTATGAAGTGACAGCAGTATGCCTACCACACATTTTTTCATGCCTAGATCCCTGAATCAAGCTACTCAGCTGCAACAAGTACAGAAGCATTGCTGCAGAGCAGTCTGAGCTCAGGAGCAGAGTGAAGTAAACTAGAAGGTACTGACCCAATTTTTCAGTTCTGGAAGTTCCTTAATCTGTATAGCCTCATAAACTGGTAGTAGGCATTCTTCCCTTGCCCTTAAGGTAAATGAGACTGCAGTGTAGTGTAAAGATAGCCAAGCCAGCTTTAAACTGGCTAGACAAGACATTACTAGCAACTTAATCAACACAGACCAATTCATTGACTATTTACCTTGCTTCTGAGATGGCTTTTGCAGACCATGCAGATGTGGCACAGCTGAATTGCTGTGGGCACCCTGATTACTTTAATGTTAAAACGTAGCTATGGCAGGGGCAGGGCCAGATAGCTCAGAAGGAACTGCTGGCTGTTGAGAGATTCAGAGCAGAACAGAAGAAACCTGCGACGACCCACTGACAAACCTGCTGCCTCTGACTCTTCTCTGGGTCATAGGTACATGGGATGCTCCCCATGAGGAAAAGGCTCAGAGGCAATGGCCTGGCTCTTCAGGTCCAGCAGTGGTGGGCTGCTCAGTACGCCTCCACCCACTAGACCTATCCCCACCTAAACCACATGCTATCCTTTGCTTCTGTCAGCACTATGGCCTTGAAACAACCCATAATATATTTTCCTGCATCCTTTTGAGAGTGGCCCATAGCTTGAGAACTGCTACATACTCTATTTTCCTCTGCAGTCCTTACCAGAAAGCAGCTGGTTTTCCCAGTTGCCAAGCTAGGTTCTTCAGAACTTGCATTTCTCTGTGGCTTGAGCAGACCTATACTTTACCACTGCACTATGTTCATATCAACTATCCCTAATCAGAACTGATGGGAAATTTCTAAGCACTTCAACAAATAGTTGTCTGTGATAGCCCAGGTAATAAAACTCTTCTTCTACTTTCTTATAAATCACCTATGCTGAAATGCTTCAAAAAGGCTTTTCTCTTGTGTTTCACTGAAGTTTCTTTCTTGAAGGTAAATGATTATAGAAATAATAAAAAGTTGGAAGTTGGTAACTGCTTTTTTTTATTTTATAGGGACGGGACTGATTTTATTTTCTCCTGGAAGTAAGGTATTATTAAAAGTTGTTTGATTTGATTTTTTTTTTTTTCACTTTTAAAAATTGCAGCAAATGCTCAATTAAGTAATTTGCTTTCTGATGAAACAAACATCTCACCAAACTCGATAAGAGAAACCCTGAAGGTGGATGTGCTTTTTAAATTATTTGTTTACTACTGAGCCACAGTTTTCATTGGATTTTGGAGAGCTGACTGGTGTTGGAGGATAGGTCCTCATTTTAAAACCTTGAAATCCTTTGCATGGACAGCTGTTTTAGCTAATGTAAATTAATAGACAAATGTAAATTCCTCATGGGAGGCTTGGCAAAGCCTTGACAGGAGTAACCAGATAATCAGATTTCAAATCCACTGCATGTACAGAGCACTCTGAGCACAAAAGTCTCTTCAGACCAAGCCGTTTGTTCGCTGTCCCAAGGTATGTGTTCTGAGATCTTCGCAGGGAGGTGCACAGTCTCTGCTTTTTTGCTCGTGGAGCTTTGCAGTATGGGTGATGAAGAGTGTTGTATAAAAGGTGTTGAGAGTATATGTGGCAGATAATTTGGTAAAATTGTTGTGTGTAAAAATTCGCCCAACTTTCTTAGAAAGTAATTCAGAAGTTAATAAATTTCTTGTCCATCTGCCCGGAGTTTCTCTGCTTATTGTTATATCTGATGTTTTATAAATTCTGTATCCAGCTCTATAGGAGTTGCTTCTCTCTTTCCCTCTCCCTCTCTTTTTTACTTCTAAGTCAGTAAACTATGATGTATGTGTCTCTCCCTGAATAACGTTATTATATGATGCTGCTGGAGCCCTGAATAGCTTGGCTGTGGACTGCTGAACCCTTTGAATGTAATTGTTTTAACACCATGAAATGAAGTAATGCATAAAATTGATAATAAACGGATATCTCTCTGCCTCTGCATGCAAATGAGCACTTAGCACCAGGGCACAGATGCCACCATTGTTTCCCCCCTGAAAATGACAAAGTAAGTGAAAATATCTACCAAGAGCTTAGAAAGTACGGTAGCTGCATTTTCATTATATTTTAGAATTTCACAGAGTTGGGAAAGCAAACTCTCCTGCCAACATTCAGAAAGGGGCTGGATAATGCCTGCCTGTAGTACACTGGAACATACAGCGAAGCAAGGTTTTGTTGATTTTTTTTGAAGATAAAGAATATAGTTATTAGCGATTCTCTTCCACTTTAGTGTTTTCAATTTTACAATCCCATTTTTGTTTTCGAAACAAAGACTGTATTTTTTATCTCAATGTCTTGCCTCCTCCTCCACCTCCTCTAAAAAGTACAGCTAGAATCAATGTGTAATACCCGTTAATCTGCAGTGCATATTAAACAGGCACATTTGGAATACCTTGGGTCTGGCTGCAGTTTTGGGTTTAACCTTTGGTTGTTTTCTAATTTATACTCTTAGTTAATAAATATATCCAGGAACTAAAATGATTACTTTGTTTTAGAAATGTTGTTCAGGCTTGGCTTGTTTCTCCTCTACTTTAACAAAAGGGCAGAAATACATAAAAGTGGGGTATTATTTTGTGGATTAATCCTTCCATTTTCAAACATTGCTGTATTACTGTTCATTTCACAAAGAGATCTGACTTAGAGAAAGAAGGTCTAAATTAGCTTGTCACATTTTTTACCTTTGATCCTAAGTTAACAGTTTGAAGTTCGTTATTATGTGACTCAAACGTGTTTAGAAAGCCTTAAACAGCAATAGATCACATTCATATTTGAAACCATCATGGTTTTCACAGAGGTTTTCCAAGAGTGCAGAATTAACTTTGCACTCATCTTCTAGTTTTATGATAAAATCGTCACTTGAGTCAGTGTCCAAAGCTTTGTTGAAGTCCAGACATATGACATTTGTTGATTCTGCCTCATCTGAATGTCTGCTGTCTGCTCACAGAAGATTGCCTTCTTTTTCCTTTTCCTTTTTTTTTTTTTTTTTACACATTACTTAATTCCTTACTCCAATACTCTGTGATTTCATGTCTACACCTTCCTCCTCTGTCATCCTCCCCTTGCATTACAGTAGGTCTCCTCCAGTTTGGAGCTCATCCGTCATCATTAAGTTCTCAGGATAGTCCCCTGTCTGCACAGAGAGCACTTCCATCTGTTTGTGAGGTACCCAAGGATTATTTTTTTAAACATAGGTGTTTTGAAAAGTTTCATTTTATGTGAATTTAATTCAGTCCAAGTTTAAGTCATTACTGAAAAGGCCAGTCCCGGCACCTGGCCCTTATCCCTAGCTTCATGTCCCAACTGTGTGTCCTGTGTTAGATCTGGCAAACTGTGTCAAGTCAGATCACTGTTTTGATCTGGCAGAACTCTCCTTTTTCTTTTGGCACATTAGGGTTTTTTGTCCAGTCACAAGCTGACCCGACTCACTTGTAGTGTCACCATTACTAGAACTCACCCAAGAGGAGTGTCAGAAGAATGTAATCAGGGCTTGTGGAGAGAGGGGCCATTCTTGTCCACGATAGCCTGCCTTTTCAACAGGTTAAGTAATGTCATGCGATACCCTAAATGCTCATTACTTTGTGCTTTCTCTGTTTCAGTCTGAAGACCTGTTGCTGATGCTATTCAACTCTTTCGTAATCTGTTCTTTCAATTTGCATCCTTCCTGGATTTCAAGTCCTTGAAGTTTTAGCTAACCCAGTGGTTTTTGTATTTTTTTGTCATTTCTTTCCACTCATATACTTGGCAGTGATATGACTGTGTTAATTTTTTTTTTTTTAATTCTGCTATCTTAAACTCCCATTAGCAGTTCTTCAAGCTTTTTATTTTATATTATTGAAAATCATCATTTTTATTTTGCATATTTGTTCTGCACTTTCTAATAATCACAGAACCATTTCATGGCCTTTCCTACATGTTTTGCCTTCCTTCTTCATATTCTCAACAATTTCCCATCATTTAGAGTCATCATTACAAGATCTTCCCCTCCAAATGCTTTCTCGTTATGAATCAAAAAACCTTTCACCAATGGAACAAAACTGTCTTACCTGTTAACTGTTTTCCTGACAGATACATGGGTGGCTGAAATACCCCCTCAACACTGAGGCCAGAGTCTTGGGTTGTTGTGGTTGAGAGTCACAAAAAGCTTTGTTCAGTGGTCTGTGTTGTGTCCCTTGCAGCACACTATTCTTCTCCTTTATAGTAATTGCCAACAGACTTTCAGTAACTCTCTTTGTTCATATTATGGATAGTTTTTCCTTACTTAACCTTCCTGAAAAAATCATAGTCTTCCATATTTATAGACTAGTCATGAGATTAAAAACCACCAATACTCCATTTTACTAATATTTTGATCACTTACTTTAGGAAAATGTCAGATCCTCCCATTTATACCGCTTGTTCTTGTACCACTATATAGATGTCTGCTCAGTGGGATTGTCCAGCCCTCCACATTTTGTTTCACCTGTATGTTATTATTACACATATCCTCCTTGTGTTATTTAGACCTTCACAAGCGACTGTTAGTTTATTTCAGCTTTTTGCGCAAGTCCACAGCTTGATCCTAATTTGCAGTCTTCACCCGGTTAACAAGTGATAAACAATAATAAATCTACCCATCTTCACAAGGACATGATGCTTGATGAACAGATTATGAACATTATGAAAGTGTTTACCAGAAGTGCATATTTTCACTAAAAGATAATAGATGTTCTGAAATGCATTTACCTAGCAGTGAATGAATAGATGACATTATTTCCCATTTAGAAGCATAAAAATGTATTTATTTAAACTGTACTGTTTTGAAGTCTTTAGTTGAAACATTATAGCATGATTTTATATTTAATATTTAATTTTGCCTTATGATAAGTATTCCTTTGTTGGAAATGTGTGTCATGTCCAACACAGTCCTCCCAGTGCAGACTGAGACATTCAACTCATGAGAAACCTATAGAGAATTGTAATTCTGGACTTAAATTTAGATCAGGTTTCCACATCCTTTCAATTCCAAGAATCACTGATCAAAGGGAAGAGAGACAGCCTATTAGTAAGTTGCTTTCAATGTAGAATATTAATGATTAGAATTATAATTCTAATAAGTAGCAAAAGAAGGTATTTGGAGTTCTTTAAATATCCCAACTTATGTTTAAATACCAGAGATGAGAGAAAAAAAGAAACCTCATATCTTCCAACAAGTAATTCAGAAAATATATACATTGAACATTGAAGTAAAGTAATTTTATGAAGTGTTTAAGTAACATAAAAATAACAAATCCCTGAACTATACAAATCTCTTATCATATAGTGTTCAATGTGGTTATGAGTAAACTTAGTTGATTTATGCTGCAACATAAAAATCATGAGATGCTTTATGCATGGCTTTGATATAGAACTCAGTGAAATGTGATACTTTTCATTGAAATTCTGTTGCTTGCTCAAACTTGACCCTCCATGTAAAGCTGAGGAACATAAACTGAAACATCTGTACTAAAACAGACCGATATATACATACCTTATTCGCTCCTTACCATCCCACCCCACCTGCTCAGAAAATATAATTTTCCCTTTAAAGTGAAACTATTGCCTTATGATAAGACAATCTGGACAGCTTCTCAAATAATGGTCTAGGAGTCCATCCAATCACTAGATAAATCAGTAGGCTGTTTCTCTGCCTTTTTAGTACCACAGTTCTGGATTTGACATGAGAATCCTTTCACATGATGGTAATCATCCTCAACTTTAACCTAGAAATAGTATCACCAGTTCTGATGAGAACAGAATGACTTCAAACTCAAATCACAACTTGAGTTGTTAATCTAAAAAATACCTTGCTTGTCTGTATGTTGTTTTCCAAATATACACACCGTCAGCCCCTTGTTTGCACAATGACACCAAACTGTTGCCTGAACTAAAGCTGTTGCAACAGAATATTTGGCAACGTTGAAGTGCAGAAATACTACACATCTAACAAAATTTGGTTTTACAACTTTTCATGGAGTATTTACCTAACAGTCAATTATTTGAGCTTTGCTTCATTATGAACTTCAGAATAAGATGGCATTCTTTGGTTTACCTTCTCACTTCTCTTCCTTAGAGATTATATTTGAGAAACAAACACATACTGTTGGCAGACCATAGACTTGTATGCCATCAGTGATAACAATACTTCCTTTGTCTGACTTGGGTGTATGTTTATAAGCTCCTTGGGTTCTCTTTTGCTTTGCATGCACAGAATACCAAGCATGAAGAGTTTCCACCTCAGTGAGACTATAAATTAAGATCTTATCCTCAGACATTATATATGGTAAAAGTAGCTCAATTTTAAGGAATTATGATTTCTTTCAACATGGCTTTGAAAGAATCTTGGATTCAGATGGGTTGAGGTGGCTAGACTTATTCTCAGGCATACAAAATCCTATGCCTAAGGATGCAAGTATGTAGGTTGAAGGGTTCAGAGGCATAGGTGTGTTATGAGCTCTGCTGGCAATTATACTGCAAAAGAAAGTAGAAGGCTGAAATATCAGGCAATGTTCTTAGTCTTTATCCACTATGTGTACTTGACTTAGAAGCCTAATGAAATTTCTGCATATTCATAAAGAGCGGTGACTGAGACAAAAAAATAGTAGAGAACAAGGATAACTCACACTAAGGAACAGTGGTGCATATTGTCTTTCCCAGTCATATGTTCTGCAGATCTATCTGCAGAATGAGAATAATGAGAATACGAATAGTAACTCTTTGTCTTCTTGTATCTTTTGTCTCTCTTATATGTTTAAGCCTTCATAAATACACTGTATGCCAGCACCTTCTCTCTATAGATTTTTAAAAGCTGTAGAGATACTTATAAAAAACTTGAACATTCTTGGGCAAATGGTAGGGAGGATTTTCAAAGCAACTTAAAGGAGCTGATGTCCAAACCCTCCTGAGAATAGTTTCAGCCCATAATACTTTACATTCATGTTACTTCTGATTATTTTTCAGGAGCTTAAAATGTAGGTATTGTCTACTCTATCAGTGATCTAGTAGGTGTCAGTTCAGCTACTACCATTGATTAGCCAGAAAACATGTTGGTATTTCTAAGAACAGATTTTGCTCTTTTTGAGATTAGTGTCTAATAACTGCAGGGGCAGTGACATGTTTTACTCTTCTCCAGGGTGCTGTGTATTATGCCTTGACAAATAACCCTGGATTAATCCTAACTGAAAGTATACACTTAACTGAGTTACCAGGGAAAGGAGGGTAGTTTCCCTAACCTATGACTATAGAGAGAGATTCACACTGCAGAACAATTATTCAGCCAAAGTAGGATCCGAGTTGCCTGTAGGAAATATCCAGTGCTCTATTCATTCGCTGCAGTAGGATTCTGTGGCAAATAGAGTCTCAATTTCGGCACATAATTAACAGAATCAGAACCATTCAGCCAATTCCTTATCCACCAAGTGGTCCCTCTGTCAAACCCATGTCTCTTCAATTTAGAGGCCAGGATGTTGTGCAGGACAGTGTCAAAAGCTTTGCACAAGTCCAGGTAGATGATATCAGTTGCTCTTCCCTTACCCACCCGTGGTGGTTGTCGAAGTCATCAAATATCTCAGGCATGACTTGCCCTTAGTGAAGCCATGTTGGCTGTCACCAATCACCTCCTTATTTACCATGTGCCCTAGCATAGTTTACAGGAGGATCCAGTCCATGATCTTGCTGAGCACAGAGGTGAGACTGACTGGCCTGTAGTTCAGTTCCCCAGGTCTTCATTTCTTCCCTTTATAAAAATAGTGGCTGTGTTTCCCCTTTTATCGTCAGTGGTAACTTCACCAAACTGCCATGGCTTCTCAAATATGATAGAAAGTGGCTTAGCTACTTCATCTGCCATTCCCTCAGGACCTGCAGATGCATCTCATCAGGTCCCATGAACTTGTGCACCTTCAGGTTCCTTAGATTTTCTCAAAGCTGATCTCCTACAGTGGGTGGTTCTTCTCCCAGTCCCTGCCTTTACCTTCTGTGACTGGGTTGTTGTGGCTGGAGCGCTTGACAGTGAAGACAGAGGCAAAAAAGTTGTTGAATACCTCAGTCTTCTCCATATCCCAGGTAATCAGATCTCCTGCCTCCTTCTAGAGAGAGACCACATTTTCCTTAGTCTTCCTTTTATCACTGATGTACCTATAGAAGCTTTTCTTGTTGCTCTTGATGTCCCTGGCCAGATTTAATTCTATCAGGGCTTTGGCCTTCCAAACCTGATCCTTCACTTCTTGGACAATTTCTCAGTATCTCCCCCAGGCTATCTGTCCTTGCTTCCACCCTCTGTAGGCTTCCTTGTTGTGTTTGAGCTTGTCCATGAGCTCCTTGTTCATCCATGCAGGCCTCCTGGCAATCTTGCCTGACTTCCTCTTCGTTGGGACGCATCACTCCTGAACTTGGAGGAGGTGATCCTTGAATATTAACCAGCTCTCTTGGGCCCCTCTTCCCTGCAGGACTTTATCCCACGCTACTCTGCCAAGCAGATCATTGAGGAGGCCACACTCTGCTTTCCTGAAGTCCAGGGTAGCAAGCTTGCTGCACGGTCTCTTCACTACCTTAAAGATATTAAACTCCACCATTTCATGATGACTGCAGCCGAGGCTGCCCTTGAACTTCACACTCCCCACTGGCGCTTCCTTGTTGGTGAGAACAAGGTCCAGCACAGCAGCTCTCCTGTTGGTTTCTCTATCACCTGAAGTAGGATGTTACTATCAATGCATTCCAGGAACCTCCTGGATTGCTTATGTGCTGCAGTGTTGTCCCTCCAACGGATATCAGGGTGGTTAAAGTTCCCCATTAGGACCAGGGCTTTTGAATCTAGGACGGGGACCTGTGACTGAATTCAAGTGCTTAGAGAGTGGTCTCTCCCTCTTTTATGGTCTCTATACTATCTAGCCACTTACTGTCGTGGTTGCCTCTGTACCTGATCGAAGAACTGATACTCTGACTTTCGGAGTGATCGTCTTGCTTCTGACAGATAAGTCCAAACAGCTGACACTTCCCTCTCATAACTACAGTTATTTTGCATTACCTGTTCTGCCTAATGCATTACTTCTGGTTCAATTCAATTTTGTTTAAGTTACATTTTACTAAAGTAGTAATTCAGACATGTTCTGCTTTGGCCTCACTCCACTATTGACATCAGTAGGAGAAGCAGCATTAGGTCAATGCTTATCACTCTTCATAGATTTTTATGGGCAGTAAAGGTCATTGTGATCATCTCTTCTGGCCTGCTGTATAATATTAGCCCATAGTATCTCACTAAGTAAACTGTGCATCAAAGCTCCTAACCTGTTACAGTCAATGGGTATTCTGTCATTCCCTTTAAAGAAAGCATATTCAAGACTCAAGAGTAATTTTGGTTTTATGAATTTGAGTGACAAAGAAACTCACATCTTTTGCAGAACTAGTTTACTTGTTTCTGGAAACCCTACCCTGGAAATCTTGCTTAAACAATGAACTTAACCTGAAGGCTCCCAATAAATTAAGCTCACATGAAAACAGTTTATGGTCATGTGAATTTATTTCATTATACCAAAGCTTTATCTAAATCCCAGGAATCATTTATCATAACGTATGCATTAACAAACATTTTCTTAGGTAGGTGCTTTTGATTAAGCCTTCTTGTAACAGAAATAAGTTCAAAGTGCTATGAATACACAATCTTTTCTAAATGTAGTAGTGGGCTTTACAGCCATAACAGTCTATAAGATGTGCAGTTTTTAAATAGCAGTAGTGTCTTTTGTTATTTACAACATGTAGTTGGAAAAGAAGGTGCCAGGTGCAGAAGCTGAGTCCTGAGGCCCAGCAAAGGGCTTGTAAATATTTATATTTGCAAACTGCATTAGCTGGTCAAACAAGACATTAGTTCCTATCAGAAATATGCATTTTCACATGGTAGATTTTTAACCATATCCTGGCTACACAAAAATGGGTGGTTTGCTAGTAATGTTTATAACTCCTTATACAGTAATTTATACTGAGACTTCAGCTACTGGATCTCAGCTACCTTGTAAGACAGAGACATAGGTAGTTGCAGTCAAACTTCTTCCTTAGAATAATTAAGAACCAGAATGTGTGGTGGACAGTGACTTTTTCTGTATTTTAGAGACCAGAGGGGAGAATTCTTTGGAAAAAAGAAGCTTATGTTCTGTGCTTGCATTTTTTATTTCTTCCACAAAGATGTTCCAGGGCAGTGTCATTTAAAACATTGCATTTTAGAAGAAAAATTCACAGAAAAATACAGAGTTGATTGTCCAGATCTTCAGTTTGGAGGTAACTGGACTGATTATATATTTTCATCTGGGAATCAACTTTTGGCTGCTAGTTTGCTAAATTGTTTACTGGAGGAGTTAGTACCATCTTCTCTGATCCAGCAGCTGACTACCTGGCAAGTCCACAGAGAATGTGATAGACCCTCTTTTTGCCCCTACCTTTGCCTAAAGTGCCTGATCCTACAGAAAACTGCTGTAATCATGAGGTTTTGAGGATTTATTCCTTTCAGTCTTCACTGTTGGTGTCAATGCAATTTGTCCAAATAACCAGACATTCATTCTACCCATCTCTCCCTCATCTCAGGTGACTTTCAGAATAGGGAATCAATTTTTTTCTTAAACTCAGGGCAATGTTTAAATCCAGCTCACCCAGGAAGTGGTGGGCCTTTGTTTAAATCCTTCTGTGAACCAAGCAGGCAGCAGAAATTAAGTTCTCCATCTTTAGTGCCTAGTCACCATGCTAGCAACTTTTCATACAATGGATATACAGTTCATCCATTATCATTAAGATAGGGGGATGGAAGAAAGGAGGGTGCTGAACCTCACAGTAGGATAGTTGTGAAAAGCACTTCAGCTGGCTTCCTCCAGTGGTTGCTTTATTTCTACAGATAAAATAATTTCAACAAGCAAACTGAGAACTTCCTCCCATATCTTCTCTCTCCTCCTTGCGTGTCCAACCCACCAGCAGATAGTGTGGTCCCTGGGCAGGAGCAGGGAATGTGGTTTCCAGGTTCCTCAGATAGGGAACAAAACTGAAGCCAGTTTTCCTGCAATGCTGGTGAGCTATGGGGTAAAGCAGTAAAATTCCTTTCGGGGAGGGAAAAAAATGAATCAAAAATGCACTTTGTGTGGTTTCATTTTTATTAGACAAATTGAGGTATCCACTAATCCCCTGGAGTCTACAGTGGACTGTCTGGGTCAGTCTGTAGTGGTGCATCCTTTCTGTCACTGCAGGAAGTCTCTCAGAGTACCTGCTTTCTCTGAAGATTTATCATTAAACCTGTTACAAGAATCAGAGTTCCCTGCATGTCTAGACTCTTAATTTTCATCACTATAATAAGTAATCTTGTTTGAAATAAATAAACCTGCTTTCCGCTCTTATTTGTACTATGCAAAAATGAAATCATTTCAGGGTATCACCTCTGTGTGCTTAAACATACTTTAAACTGCTGTGACTTTTGAATTTTGTGATTAAATGTAATTGTGATTGATTACCTGCTGCCAGTCTCACCTGACTTCTAGAACTCTCATAGAAATTAAAGCCTTCATCTCAATAAGAATTACCAGTTAAAAAAATTTGTATTAAGCAACGCTTTCCCCTTATGTATATTCATTAATTCTAAGAGAAGGAAATTTTATTGAATGCACTTGATGCATAACTGTAATGGAAAAAAGGAAGGCAGAGCCTACTAAATTTTCAGCTCTGGGAGGAGATGGATTCAGTCCCACCGTATGTTGTTTAATATACAACTCATTCCATTCAGTGTAATAACAAAAATATTCTCTTCAGTGAGAACTATTTTCTTGACCTCAAGAAGAGTGTAGACTTTCTTGGTTCATTAAAAATAAATGTCAAAGCAAGATTATGTGTAAATGTGTTTATAGCTGATTACTTCATTTGCTCATAAAATCATATGTACAGTTTTAAACCACCTATGTCATTGGTGACATGTACAATCACAATTCTGATGACATATGACAGACTTTCCCTCTCCCACCCTCCTCTTGGCCCTGTGCAAAAAGTCTTGATTAATTCGTACTGCTATGAGGGGAAGAAAGAGAGGGAGTTCATTGCAAATGGGAGCAAGTGTTGGCAGTGTTGACAAGGACCATGTCATCTTTAGGGAAGACAGAGACTTTAGTCCAGTTTCCCTAAGCTCACTTCATAGCCATTGCAAATGTAGAGAAGTTCACCTTTCATTATTTTAAAAATAATTACTTTAATACCTTTGGCAGGGTTCTTATAAATAGATGTGGGGCTTAAATTTAAAAAATAGGCTCCTTATAGGTACTATAGCAGTACTGGAAAAGAAACCCTATATTTAGCTGATGCCTCCAGCTTCTATTCTGCTAAACAGCCAGAGGGCCTTGTTTTCTGTCATGACTGCTGAGCCTGTAGTAGTTAAATGGGACATGGAGCACTTTGGAAATCTAACTCTGGACTTGTGCATGCAGATCCTGAAGACCTGGATCATTCTCAGTTTAAGCAACATGCTTATACCCCTGACTGGAACAAGCAAGGTTGTTCCCATTGTGTCCACTCTTGCTCTGTACTGAAGTCAGTTTCTTGGATCGGAGAGATGCCTCTCAAATGACCAGAATTCCTGAATTAGTGCTTTGGCCCATGTTTCAAGACTTGGAGTTGAAGGTCCATAATTTTCACTGTGGTTTAGAAAAAAAAAAAAAAAAAAGGATTGTATCCAAGTAATTAACTGTGTCTTACTTTTCTTACTTCCACTCATTTTTCCTAGGTCCACCTAGGTGCACACCCTGTACAAATGGTGCATTGGCATTTCAAACTAATGTATGCTTTGCTGGTGACATCTCCAAACTCTGCCGCATATACACAGTATGCTTGAAGAGGTAAGACAGGACCTTCTTTTTCCTATAGAACCATCTTAAAACTTTGTTTCTAAGCCACGTCTTTGTTTTGTTTTGCTTTATGTTGTTTATAGACTTTAACATTTACTCTAAGCAGTACGAGACTGTGAAGGTAAACACATCTACAGTACATTTTTTTTTAATCTTTCTCCATCTGAGAAGAAGGTCTGTTTATATAATTTTCTTTTCTATGAAAAGTTTTTAAAATGTTTTAATTTACACTAATCCAGGCAAGGTTAGGAACTTCCATGGAAAGAAAGACACATGCTAAAAGAGTACTTGGAGCACCAGAATATTTACTTAACACAGTGCTTTAACACAGACAGGCAGTAACTCACATTATATGTCTAAACAAGACTGGAAGATCATGGTGTTTGTGCAGTTGGGTATAATGAGTGCTATGTGGTTCTTCCTCTCCAAATTCCATTTCAAAGCAGCCAAACAGAGAGGTGCTATTAAGTACATCTGGACTGGGTTTAGAGGACTCATCATTTCCTGCTGATACAGGTTGACTACTATGATCTCCTGAGCAACAGGGATGTACAGGAAGACCTGGTTTTCATGGACCACTCCATAGTTTGAAAATTTGGTGTACTTTCAAACAAAGGAACAGATAAGTGTTGTGGAATTTGCCTTCAAAATTACTTAGTCTCTGTATAGTCTTTTCAGGATGTGTGACTCTGTGTCATGAGACAAAGGACACAAGAGAAAGGGAGGGTGTATTGATCTTAGCTGCTTCTTGCCTTCCCCCTCCCTCAGATGGAATACAGGGGAGTCAAAATAGGCTCTACATTTTGCTGAAAACACTGAGTACCTATGTACATGGAGATGCGATAAGCATCTCTAAAAAGGAATAAAAAGTCTAGACATGGTGCTATGTAAGAGAAATACAAAGTGAAAGAAGAAGAAAAGATGTTCCCATACACCAGAGAGGAAGTGAAAGTGCCAGGCCTAATTTTACTTTTAGCCAATTGTGCTGATCCTCTGTGCCAGGGTACACTTAAAAAAAATCTAACGAAGTTCAGCTTCTGAAGGATATTTCAAATTATAGACACCAGCTGGTCTTGACTGCTAATTTTTGTTAGTTTCCTGTGCTTTGTCTTTGAAATCTTGCCTTGTTTCTCTCTGTGGAATTCCAGCTCTTTTGGAAACTTGAGGATATTTGAAATGTGTACATAGTGCCTAAAGTTTACCATTATGCAATTATGAAACTGAGGCATATAGAGGTGAAGATCATCTCAGACAGAACTATGACAGGTTTGGGTTTTTTTTCAAAAATGGGGAAGCAAGGGGATTTTCATGGAGTTTCAGTTAGAAAAGTTACTTTTTTACAAGTTGGGGTTTTTTTTAAATTCAGTGAATGGATTTATTTAAAAAAAGAAAAACAACTTTTTAAGGGGAGAATGAGAAGCTAGTTCATCTGGTTTCACCTCTTGCATATTTGAAACTACTTTGTTTCCCTCAGTAACCTGATTTGGAGTAAAATCTACCTTGTGTTTTGTTATAACTATCACAGCATCCAGCCTTGATTTGAAGCAATCAGGAGATGGATAATCCACCATTTCCTTTGGTAGTTTGTTCCAACAGTTAATCATTCTCACTGTGGCTTATTTCCAATTGGAATTTGTCTGGCTTTTAGCCATTGGTTCTTGTTATTTCTTTCTGTATTAGATTAAAGAGGCCTTTACTACCTTGTATTTTCTTCCTGTGAAGGCACTTACGTACTGTAATCAAACCACCTCTCAATTTTCTTTTTGATAAGCTAAATGGATGGAGCTCTGCAAGTCTTCCACTGTAAAACAATTCCTTCAGGCCTCAAATAAGTTTTGTGGGTTTTTATCTCACCCTCTCCAATTTTTCAATATACTTTTTAGAAAGTGGGCACAAGGTATGTGTGCAATATCTTGGTCTTGTCCTCTAGAGACATGGTTCTTGTTTCCCTCATGTCTCTTCTGTTTATTGACCCAACAATCAAATTAAATTTTTCCACAGAATCAAAACAGAAACTCATTGAGTTTTGTACTTATCAGACTATCTGTACACTTTTTAGAATAACTCCTTAAAAAAAAACATAGTCCCACATTTCTGCTTGCTGCATATCTCACTTGGAATATGCTCTGTTACAAGCTGAACCCAGAATGCCAGTAGATTCAGGTCACTCATTCTCCAGTCCAGGCAGCCTCCTCCTTGCTTACTGTTTTGCCAGACTTTTTGCTATCCCCAAATTTTAACCACAAAAATATCTCCACAAATATGCCACTCTTCAAAGCACTGCAAGGACCAGACACTTGGCCAATTCCTCATGCTCTGAATATGCACTTTGGTTAAGGTGTTTGGCCGAATGCTACAGTAGCATTGCTTAAAGTAGAAATTTAGGTTCCCTACAAAAAGTTACATACAAGTAGATACAGTTAAATATAATTTCTTTATTTCAGTTTGTGATGTCAGTAAATATTTCTAGTTGTAATTTTTCTGATAGTGACACAGCAACAGATGTCTTTCAGTTTCCCAAGCTCCTTCAGCATTGTCAGCTCTCCTTGAATTCTTACATATGATCAAGTCCACCAACTTAGAAACTTTTTTTTGCAAGTGATATTTTTTGTCCTTCTGACTTACTAATGCAGTAATTCCTAATGCATCAGGCTCATGTGAGGCAAACAATTTATCCTGATGTTTATACAAACAGCAACAATATTAATCATTAAAATTCAAAATTGCGTCTTTATCAACTACTGATAATGCCACTCCTCTTCTAGGATTTCTTTCTGGTGAACTTTTAAGGATTCATTCTCACTAGTTTTTGCTTGTTCACCATTTCATCCAAGCCTTAGTCCCCAGTATCTTTATTTTCTATACTAAAGTATATATTCTACTGATACTTTGCATTGGGTTTTTTATGTTTTTCCTCTGTTTTGCCACTGTTAGTACCCTATTGTAATAGATGCTTTCACCCTACTATTAAAAGAAGATGGGCTTCTGTCATATTAATGGCCATGGAAGATGAGACATTTTTTGCCCATTTGAAGACAGTTCTTCAAATTTTGGTCACATTTTTTCTACCTATATTTCAAAACCCCCTTTTTCCTAATAATGTCAATCTTAGCTCTCAGAGAGAAACCACACATCACTGTGCAGTGCCCTCACGTCTCACTACCATGTTAAAAGAAAGCTAAAACCCGCTAAAGGTAGAGTCTTGTTCCTTATTCGTCAGTACGTCTTAGATGTAGATCAAGAGGGGTAAACTAATGAGTCTGGTCTTTGCAGATGCTATGCTGACTTACTGTCCTTGCTTTATGTGTTCCTCTTACTACTTTCACCTACCCACCTTTTCCTTGTTTTTTCTCCCTATTACATTACCCAGTCAACAATAATTGAGGTGTAACAACTTCAGTTCAGAAGCACCTCCTCTAGATTACTGGCCATCTGGGAAAGGATCAATGACCTGAGGTGCAGATGTGGCCTTTAAGCCCCAGATGGTCATTAAAATGGAGGAAGTGTGCTATACTGAGTTCATTATTACTAGAATAAAATAGTTTTAAAATAATTTAAGTGTACATTTAGAAGAGAAGATTTCTATTTTCTATCATGGTTCTGCTAATGTGACACTGCAGGCTTTGCTCAAAATGTTTTCTAGTACTAATGGTCAATGTGTTGGCCAAACAGTCTGGGCCACTCTACCCATGTTCTGGCTTTGGCTAGGATAGAGTTAGTTTTCTTCCTAGTAGATAGTATAGTGCTGTGTTTTGGATTTAGTATGAGAAAAATGTTGATAACACACAGATGCTAATTGTTGCTAAATAGTGTTTATACTAAGTCAAGAATTTTTCAGCTTCTCATGCCCTGCTGGACAAAGAATATTCCATACCATATGACCTCATGCCCAGTATCTAAACCAGGGGGAAAGCTGGCTGGGAGCTGCTGCTTGGGAACTGACTGGGCATCGGTGAGCAATTATGTTGTGCATCACTTGTTTGTTATATTCTAATTATTTTATTATTGTTATTATTATTAGAATTTATTATTATTATTATTGCCATTATTATTATTTTCTTCATTTTCTGTTCTATTAAACTGTCTTTAATTCAACCCATGAGTTTCACTTTTTTTTCCAATTCTCTCCCTCATCCCACTGGGGGCAGAGTGAACAAGTGTCTATGTGGATGCTGGCTGGGGTTAAACCACAACACCCTGCCAGGTTTTTTATTTATACGTCTTTGAGTTAGACACTTCTGTCACTGCAATAATAAAATCTATCTTTTTCTAATGAGCTTTGTTGACTAACCACATGGCCAGTAATGTAATTTTTTCTTTTATGTCATTCATATGAGGAGGCAAGAAGCTTTCTATAAATTTATTTTCACTGGAACTAATTATTTGGTTTAAAAGAAAGCATGGTCATTCATGGATGATGGGTGGTGTTTTGCACACTGCAATTCCCCATCAGGAAGGTAGACATGCTTCTTTTTCTGAATGTTTGAAAATCAAAAATCAAATTTACAAATGTCTTCACTTACTTCCAAAGAAGAAGTTGTCATAGGCCCCTCAGTGCAAGTCAATTGGTTTTAGATGTATTAGTAAGTAAGCTCAGATTTGGGATAACTTTCATACCTTTATATTTCCAAGCATCTACTCTCCTGAAAGATTAGTGGACTTCTGCTGACTGACAACCCACTCCATGTCTAACTGTCTCTTTTATACCTGAAGCCTTTCATTTGTGTCTCTATCTACTGAAAGATTAAGAGATTTTTTTTGTGATGGAAAAAGTATATTTTTATTGTCTAGGACAAGAGGTAATGGCCTCAAGTTATGCCAAGGAAGGTTTAGACTAGATATTAGAAAGTATTTCTTTACAGAACAGGTTGTTAGGTGTTGGAATGGGCTGCTCAGGGAGGTGGTGGAGTCCCCATCCCTGGAGGTGTTTAGGAGTCGGGTTGACATAGCGCTGAGGGATGTGGTGTAGTTGAGAACAGCCCATGTTAGGTTAATGGTTGGACTTCAAGGTCTTTTCCAACCTAGATGATTCTGTGATTCTGTGATTTTGAAAACAGAAGTCATTTGGTTTTGCCACTGACCAATGATGGAAAATGACACCTTTGGACATGAGAGCTTTCAGTGCATTAAGAGCATGTTTTTCAGAAGGAAAGCCAGGATGAGAATACCAACCCATGGGATGTTTGCTGGAACAGACAAATAAACTGTTGAATTCATCAGCTGCATGATGGAGGTACTAGCTGAGGCTGAAATCTCCAAGAGTAAGAGTTGGGAAGAATTATTTTTTTCTTTCATTTCTGAAGTAAGATGGTAACAAGTTCCACAATTCTCTCTGCATTGCCAAACCAACCTGGGAAATCACTATATCATAGATATTCAGTTAAATAGAAATAAGAATAATTACAGTCCATGTAATTACATATGTCACACAGGCTTATGTTTGGCCTAGTTAGTGCAAAAAGTCTATGTTCAGAAATGTGAACCATATGGAGCATGATACTTTTGTCTGTACAAAAATTAGTTCTGACATCTAACATGGGTTTGTTTTCTAAATCTAACCAGCCTGAACATCACAGCTTAAATGTTGCATATGATTTGGTTTATAGAAATATGGTAATATAATTAGAAATGGGCTCAAATCAAAATGATAGAACTGAATATTGCATACCACAAACTTCGGAGAAGTTTGGATCTGGGTTTGAACTTTTCACCTTGGACCCAACTCTCACGAAACTGTAGTATATCGGACTTCATTTTATGGGTACAAATTTGCCCTTGTAAAACTCACACTCTCATTCTATCACATACTTAATTTACAGTGGAAATCTGATCACAGTCACCTCTAATTATCTGATTTGCAGCACCACTTATTGCACACAACTTACTTGCAGCACAGCTTATTACTGAAGGGCAAAAATAGCCTGTAAACCTTACAGATGCAAAAATACATATAGCAGCATTCAGAAACATGCTAGGATTTGGGATTTTAGAAAACCCTCAAACTAGTCTGGAGTTTTGCACAGCTTGTTCAATGTCAAAAACTTTTCCTTCTAATTTAAACCAACATTTTCTTCAAGGCAGACACAAATGAAAAGCATATTTTTTCTCACTGTAGGAAATGCTGAATTAGACACCAAGCGTGGAACTGACTCCAGAAAATGGACTGGCACAGGTGACTGGCTTTTGGACAGAAAGATGGGTCCGATGCTTGCTATATTTTGATCTAAGCCTTCTCAACTTTGCAGTACTTCTGGTTTTGTTCAATTTTTTTTTTTCCAGTGTCCTTGCTTTCAGTGCACCATTTGACAACTGTGCTTGCCAGGTGCAAATGAGGACAGAGTTAGTTCAACTGTTTTGTTCTTACTGGGAAGCTCTCTGGTCACCCCTCCACCCACCCTGCTCTTTTCCTACCTCTCTCCCCCTCTCTTTTCTCCACATTTGAATTTCTCTGTGTTCAGCCTTTTCTTTATTGTTGCTTTGTATTGTGACTGGATTTTTTCCCCCTTCTCTTCAGTTTCACTTAACTGGAACATTAAGTAATCCTGCTATGAATTCTGAACCACTCTAAGTTTTAAGTTAATTCAAAAATGAAACAAACAAGTTTGTTATTTTTCAGCCAGGGGATGTGATTTTTTTCTAATAGCTTCTTGGGAATATATAGTATCATATCTCCAATTTGTAAGTAAGTGTCATATTTGACCAACTTTTTAATTCATGACTTCTCACTAAAGGCACTACACAGAAAACATGTTCAGCTTCCGCACTTCAATAGTCTTAGGCTAAAGTTAGATTTTAAAATTAGAAGAAATAAAAGGCATAATTCTCATTTGTGGGAGATGAGAAAAGGATCAAGCTTTGTGCTGGTTTGGACAACTTTTGAGACCCAGAAGAAGTTAAAAAACATAAATCCCACAGAGGTCCAAAAAAAAAAAGACAGGGATTCTTCTTTTCTTTTCTTTTTTTTTTTTTTTTTTTTTTTTTTTCCTGGGTAGTGTGTGCATGTGTGTTCTTGTGATAAAGCTGTGAAGTTTTTGGCTGCCCTTTTCTGGCTTCTGTTGTTTTCTAGGGGCTCAGTGGGATAGATAGTTTGTGCTGTGACAGGACATGCCAACAAATTGCATCACTTCTGCCTCGGTGGCCGAGGACAATGACATGCCATATGCCCATGGCAAGAAATGAATGGGGCTCATTTACACTGGCACTGGGTGCCTTCAGCCCTGTCAGTCTTCAGAGGCTATCCATGGCAAATTGGAAAGTAGCACTGGAGTAGCAGCAGCATGAAGAGATGCAGTTTGAAAAGCTTCCAGCATTCATAACTTTATGAACAACATGCAGCTTTGAAAGGCAAAAAGAAAATCCACGTGACACCCTGGATGCACTTATCCCATCCCTTTGCAACTTAACCTTTCATTCTCAGAAAGAAAACCAATCACCAGTAGTTTCTTCCCGTGTGTTTTTTTTGCATGCTACTAAAAAAATAGAAAATTAACAAAAAAATAATCTTTGAGTAAATTCCAGCTGCAAGGAGAAAACAAAAACACAGTGGGCGTCATGCTTCATGCATTCAAAATAGTTTCTCTGCTGAAACAGACTGCCGCAAAGATTTGCCCCAAAGTTGACCCCATTGCCTCTAGTTTGCACTCCAGCAACAACAAAACTCATATTTGACCTCTGACCTTCCTGGCAACACATCATTTGTTTCCATGTGTTGAAGCGAAGGATGATGGGTGATGATTAAAGAGCAATGGGTCTGTTGGCCTGAGACACTAATGAGGATGAAATGAGAAGGTCAGCGATCATCCTCACATGGCAAACTAGGACATGGAGCTAATCTGTTGTTAATTGTCTTTTACATTTGTTTTAAGGGCAGTGGCAGAGATAGGTGGTAGTCATATGTCTCCCTTCTTTATAATCTCTGTACTTAGCACACAAAATAGAGTTAGGCTTACCTGGGTAAGCCTGAAATGTGCTTTGCAAGTAGGTTATTTTATTTTCTTTTATTTTTCAATTGTCAGTTTGCATGAATCCAGAGTTGGCCAGAAGTGACTGGCTGGCAAATGTGGAGACAGAAATTGGCCCTTTTTGTCTCTTTCACACCGGTGACACTCCGTAAGCTTCATAGTATACACTTCCTTCTCCTGTCCTTCCCAACAGTAGATGTCTGCCTAAATGTGCTGGGACTGTTCCTGGAGCTGGTAGGCTGCTTGGATTTCTGTGCATCTTCTCTTCTTCACCTCTCTCATGAGCCACTTGGCCCAGTACTGTTTATTTCAAAGTTACCTGATCTGGAGTAAGAGCATCTGGTCTTTCCGCAGTGACCATCCTGTAACAACTTCTGTGCCCTGTTAGCCTCAGCTAACATTAAACTGAGAAAGCAGAGGATAATATCCTGCTCCCTGAACTGCCCACAGATGCACAAACCTCTCTTTTAAAATCTCAGCAGCCACAGGTTAACGGGGAATCCTAATTAAATAAGATATTGCTGGTATCAAAACAAATCCATCTTCAGGCTGCTGGTATTTTTGGCAGAGCTGGCACTAAAGATGTTGGATACAAATACTTTTCCATTACAAATCCATCTGATACATTCCAGTGAAAAAGGGAAGCTAATGGCTGCTGTCTCCTGTTTTGCTGATTCTTTCAGAGGAAGAGAAAAGAAGCCTTTAAGTACGTGTTTTACATTTTTTGATGCTCAGTACACAATTCCTCCTTCATTTCATCAGCTGCTAACTGCTCCTTTTACACAACAGCCCTATATATTATAACTTGTTTTGTCAGCTTTGCTGAGAGAACATGCATTCCCACTTTCACAGTGATGTCATTTTGGTAGGATTTCTGATTTTATTTTTTAGCCGTATTCTCCCCCTGCACGACTAATGGGTGTGTTCAGCCTCTCAGAGGGAAACAAATCTGCTAGCCAAATGGCAATCAGCTGGTGAGCTAAAGCCTGAGAGCTTTAAAGTATTTGTCTAGTGAAGAGTTTACTGCAGTGCTAATCATAACACACTCATTAATTACTCATTTGGATTAAGCAGAAGGGTCAGAGGAGCCATCTTGACAATCCATGCCTATCAGTGCCCTTTTCCTGCCAATTAGTACAGAGACAATTTCAATGGCTGCAGCCTCTGCTTTTACACCTCCAGCACCACCTGCCTTTGCCCTTTATCCTGCACAGCACATTAGCCATGACTGACAGCCAGCACATGGGCTTCAGTTTCAATGTGGCACCTTGTCAGGTACAAGCAAAAAATGGATCACAGGCTAATAAAGATTCTGGGCTAGGAACCAGGAAAACGCTAGTCTCCACTTCCTTCTCTGGGATTTCTGAATGGGGGTCCTGAAGTGGATCTGTTTTTCCTTCAGCCTTTGGTACAATGAGAATGGCCATTGTAGTGATGTGATTTGTGGTCGTCAAGGCTAAACAAAAGCAGAATCCCAGATGAAAGGAGATGAACAGCTGTTCTGCTGCTATAGCACACATGGGAGAGGAAGGGTGAGAACACTGGCAGGGTGAAATGGGGGATTTCATGTCAGCTGGTTAGGTGTATAAGTTGCAAAGCAAAGAGCATACCTATCCTTGCCCTTTCCAGACCAAAAAGTACATAATTATGGGTGACAACATATTTTAGTCTTGGAGGGTGTCACAAAAGCTTCTGTTCAGGCACCTCTTACAGCCCTGTTTCAGGAAGCTCAGCTCTGTCTGGCGTTTCCAGAGTGACTCTACTGGTTGCAAGAATATTATCCTGGATCACTGCCAATGCAACTGTTCTCCTGTTTTTCACATAAAATCTTTATGAACAAAACTTTCAGCTCTGTTCACAGCCTGGATGAGTTCACATTATTAGGGAAAATAACTGGAATTTTAGGGACTTCTGATCTGCTCCTTCTACACTCCTGCAATACATACTCCGTTCTTCAGCAAATTCTGGTTTCCCTTTGAAATATATAAGTTCTCAAGTGGTCTTAATATTTTATTTTAAAATGTATACAAAATTAAACTATTGACAACAGAGATCCCAACCTAATCATAAATATGCTTAGACATATTCTCTGTTAATATGTTGACTTCCTGATCTTCCTCAGCAAGCTGGTGGGCTACCTTTGCATCTGGCCAGGACACCAAATCCAGGTAACTGCATACTGAACTTCCGATCCAAGCTATTTTAATTCACAGTCATTGCATAGTTCTCATGAACTGTCTCCCAGTTTGGATGGAAACTGAAGTCTCGAATGCAACTGCTGGCAAAGCTGTCAGTTTAATGACACATTCTTTTCAAACTTTCCTCTTTAGCCAATGAGGAATGTCCTCTTTTTATACATTCCCTCAAAATCTTATGTGGACTCCAAGTTTGGGTAGAGATTAACATGAGAATTTGGGATGTATAGGAAAGGACCGTATTTTACCAGTTCTGTCTCAGGGAAATCAGTGGTTCTCTGTGTATAGCAGAAGTGGAGGAATATTGTCAGGACCAAAATAAGCTTGTGTATACGTATTTCTCTGCATGCCTTAATTAATTTCTTCTGTTTGGTGTCATGCTTTCCCCTCATATTTTCCAAACCTTGAACCTGCATGGGTTTTAGTCATCTAAAGGCCCACCTCATTCTTCCTGTTATACTTCAACTCAGTCACCTGAGGTATCTGAGCAAATTAATGCCAGGGTTAAACACTAGGCACAGGCCTGAAGGCACTTCTTTTAAAGTATCCTTGGCTTTGGAGTTTTTACCCCTTGGTTTCTTGTCCTTGGTTCACAAAAGGCTGTTTTAAAATAAAGTTTTCCCTCAGAAATGGAGAAGTAACTGGGTGATAAAACTTCAGCATAAATACAGAAGCCAGTGAAATTCCTTCGGGATGGGCTCTAAGGCTGTTGGCCTACCTTATTTTCCAGGAGGACTGGTGGAGTTTTGGAAAGGTTCATAGATGACGGACAGTGATTGCTTCTTTGCTTTTGACTAAAACTGATTTTAAGCTTCAAATGCCTCCTTCTTGGACACAAATAAAACCACAGTTAAAAAGATGCAAAGTCAGATCATCATGTTTTAGAAGCAAATATACTAGCAGAAAACTACTTGCAGTATTGGCTGTGCATTTGTTAAATACGCACATACAGTTCCTTGAGGTGTTTGCAGCAGAACCATGTAGGTGCTCCTTCCTTTGGTGAAAAGAAAGAGTGCCAAGCTACTTACAGGACTCAGCTAGAGTTTGAATAACTGGGATTAAATCACAGAGTAAAGGCTTTGAAAAGCTAATGATTCAAGAACTTCAATCAGCAAATGAATGTATTTTGCAAACTATTAACTTGTCTGTGACTTTTTCAACTAAAGAGGAGACTTTTCTCTAGCTAAGTTCTTACTAAGAACCCATTGCTCAATCTGCATCTACCATTCTTGCTGTGTCCATTCAAAGCAGTGCTCCCACTTGAACACATACAAAAACTACAAGTCACGCAGAGAAAGCGTTGGCTACTTTGTAGAAACTTTTGATAAAGGTAAATCAAATGCTTATGCCTATCTCATGAACTCTCCTTCTGTGTTAATCAGTATCACATTCATCACAAAGCTACACCTGTTCTGTACCACACGTCTCAGAAGAAATTATGCTTTAACTTTTTAAACCAGAAATGGACACGTCAGAGGCACATTAACTAAGTAATCTGCCTGTTCTCTTTGACATAGATCTACTCTATCCTTAAAAAATCACACTGTAAAATATCACTTTTGCACCTTTATCTGACAAAAAGCTGGGTCACAAAATTTTTAACAGGAAACTGAGAGGAACAGAATTTGCATCTCTTTGGATGTTAGCCTAAAAATAGTTTCCTTAAATTCAGTACATGTTTATTAAATATTTCTACTAATCAGTCTAAACATTTTTGCAAGACATTGACAGTTCACTTAGCAGAAGCTGTAATTCACAGGAATCAGGAATTTTACTGACAGTATGCCCTGGTAGGCTTGGGATATTGGGATGCTGGTAAAGGTAACTTTATCCAGTATGGAGTTGAATTAAGTTGTGATATTCCCTGCCACTACAAGAGAATTCCTTAGAGATGTGAAGGGGTTTTTTTTGGTGTTTTTGTTTGTTTGGTTGGTTGGGGTTTTTTTTGTTTTGTTTTGTTGTTTTTTTTTCTGTGCTTTGTGACCTGGATGAATTTCTGTTACTAGAAAGGGGTGGTGATATGCACATCCAAAGTATGGTGAAGTGGGGCTTCTAGGTCCCAGATACTCAGCTACTGCCAACCCAGGAGACATCTGGACTCACAATGTGCTTTGAGAGCTCCTCTCTTGCCTGGAGTTCAGGTGCGGGCCTAGGTGATGACAACCTGAGCATCTTGGTGCCTGGCTCACACCTTAAGGCCAAACAGTTATTTGGCAATGTACAAAAGTGGTCCCAGGAGTGCAGCCCTTTCCTAGAAGAAAACATTTGACCGTGACTTTCCTCTTTCTATCAGACTCAGTGGAATATTCACTGTGTAGTCACATAGCATTCACAGGAAAGATACTAATTTTCACTCCTCCACAATGTATTTACTCTCAAAGAGGTGAAAGACATGCCCTTTAAGTTTCTCAGACTTTGGTGGGACTCAAACCTGTCTCTGCTCTTTTCTTGGTAAGAAGTTCTGACCACAAGCACATGAGATAGGTCATACATTAGAGTATTTAACTGAGATGACACTTCAGTGAAACAGTAGATGGGAAAATGTGTGTCAGAAATGCTTGTGAAAGAGGAAGAAAATTGTTCTTTTTTCCCCCTGTCTGCTGCTCACCCAATTCTTAATAAACAATTGTGGTTTTAAAAAGAAATATTTAAAGAATGTTGCATTTCATTTCAAGTTTTTCAAAGCATCGGTCACACATGCAATTGAAAATGTTGCTACCACCACACTTCCATCACTACCACACTTTAAAAGAAGTTTGTTCTATGTAAGCAGCAGATGTAGACAACTACCTTTAATTAAAGGTTCTGGGCTGCAGAGCACAGAAAGGAAAAAAAGGGGCTTCTGCCCAAGTTAGGTTTCTGCTTGCCAGAAAGTACTGTTTAAGACACAGCTTCTTCTGAAGCATTTCATATTGGACGGCTCTAGGCCAATTTGTCCAAGACAGTTACTATTCCAACGTATTATATAGGTAGCCCGAGCATCTAGTAGCTTATTACTAGTAGGGAAAATAAACAACTCTTCAATCATTCCAGAGATAACTAATTACCAGAACTAAAAGAGTAATTAACAGCTTCACTTAATAAAATTTAACAAATGAAAAATACCTCACCAGTATCATTGTTGCACATATCGTTGGTTGTTTGGATTCTCTCTTGGTTGTTTTTTATGTAGAACAGCTGCTTACAAACATAATGCCATGGCTAGCACCATGAGATAAAACAGAAGGGCTAAGTCAGTTTCTCACACTGATACTGCCAGTGTTCAATGAACACAGGTTTCCACATTTCTTGAGTTAGGGGCCATGAGTTAATTCACCCAAGGAAGGCAAAGGAGAGCATTACAGCCCAAATTTTATGTATTTTTTAGTCTCTGTGCACTGGCCCACAACTCTCTACCAGTCTAACTGGTGTGATGCCCCAGTCCGAGCTCTCTACTTTTGGCACTGCCAGGCTCTGACTTCTTGGGTGCTTGTGGGAACCTCGTTTTGTGGGAGCAGATTCTAGACTCATTGCCACAGACCAAACTTGTGCCAACAGCAGCTGATGTGAACACAGGGTAAATTTGACCCGTTATAACTTGATTGACCTCACGTGAATACCTCATTCAAGTAACTCAAGAAAAGCTATTCAGCACTTTAAAGGCCAGAGGTTTAATCCCCTTAAGTTGCTCTGGATAAATGTACATGGCTAAAAAAGTTTATATACCTGACCTAGAACAGATGGTGTGTATCAATAGTATACAGATTTTTCTAGACACTTCATATTTTTACACTGATGTGCATGAGCATTTTTACTTTTGTAGATGCTAGATGCCTACCTAATACTAGTAGACCAGGGTATGTTTGAGGGAGAAAGAGACAAGGCATGGGTCTGGTTTAAGTTTTTTGTCTAAACATTAGGCTTCTATTGAAGCCATTTAGCAAGTCCTTTCAGCTTAATAAAACTGCTGACTTTCGTGTCAATAACTCAATAACAGGCAGGAGTGTATAGCTAAATATACATCTGTTTTTACAGGTAGGGAGGGTGGGGCATCAATGAATTGCATTTTCAGGTGCTTATCTTTAGAGCACTTAACCACCCAGTCCCCAAACCACCACTGAATTCTGCTCTGGAGACTTTACATTCTCTGTAGACTGCAAAGATACTTTTAAACAGTCCTTAAAAGCTAGCTGAGATCAGTTGCTTTAAAAGTATGGTTGAAAACTACAGTTTCTGTGCATTCCGCAAGATACAGAAGTGCAAGACAGGTGATAATGTTGGGTTTGGGAAAGAATTTTAAAAGGAAGTTAGTGCAGAGTGCTTATATTTTCCTCTGGTAGGTGTCCCATGCATAGGGGTACTGGGAGATGTACAGAGAGAAGCATGGGCAAACTCTAGAATAAGTAAATATCTGTCATGCAATCAAAAATAACTCTAAATACAGACTTAAATTTTAGGAAGCAAAACTGTAAAAAAAATTTCATTCTCTTAAACTTTGTATCTCAAACTTATTGTTCAGATAAGAGGCGTATGACCTTTCCCTCTCACCCCCTTTCTTTGCTGCATGTTGGGTAACTAGCTGTACACTGCTCTCTTATTTTACCCTGCTTTCTTTGCAGAGAGGCTGTGAGACTGGCACATCGTCCTTCCATCACAGGACAGTCTGGTGTACCATTAATCAGGTCAGCCAATCAGCATGCAGAGATTAGCATAATGTACAGACACACTTAATCAGGTCTACTATACAGTTAATCATGTGTATGCTAATAGTTATGGAGGATTAACCATTTAGGACACTGGCTTTCTGTTCTCATTGGTTGTGTTTTTTACCTGTTAACTTTCCCTTTCTTATTTTGTTTGGGTTATTTTCCCGTTTATTACTCCCACCCAGAACTGTGACTGCTGAAAGTGTTTCTGTAAGGCTGCCTGTACAATTAAGGATATATTTAAATAATGGGAAAAAAACCCAAATCGTGGGCAGATTCAAATGTTGGATTTACAAACTGATCTCACACTGATAAAAATATTATTTCTTACGGAAAAGAGCTATACATGACTTTGCTTCCTCAGAAAGTGTTCTTGATCTCAAGAGCTATGAATACAAATTACAGTTTAATCACCAAACTGTTAATTTCCAAGATAGATTTTTAATTTGTGAACTAACTTTGGCAAAGGATCTGAATGTATTCATTTTTGGTAATCAAAAGCAAAACACAGCAGTAAGATTCTTTGGTTATTCACTGGAAATTGGTAGAGAGAGAACAAGTAGGAGCCAAAAGTAATCTCTCAAGCCACCCTGTAATTGAGTGTTTGCATATAGTCAGGGCTATCAATGCAAGGGCTGAAGGATTCAGTCAGAAGGAAGGGTGGAGTGGTTAGGAGAAGGGGTGGGGGGAGAGGCTGAGTGAGAGGCACAGAAAAAATGAGCCTGCCAGTGGTTAATTGAGCATATAGATTCCTAATGTGTCAGGCACTACCCTCTCAGATGAAGGATGACACTTTTTAGGACGCATCTTCCTTTGTTACCATTTTAAGACTAATGAACCCAGCAATTCATAAACCTGATGCTGGGCACTTATTTGCTGCCAGGGCAGTCAATACAGCAGAAGACTATAACTTTGTGCATACAGTTTTTTAATATATGCTTTTTGGGCATAAAGCACAGTATTGTGGTGTAAACAGTTGTGGCTCTACATAACATTTCTAGAAGGGAAAAATAATTTACAAATGCAAGAATGTATTACCCAGATACCCGTCATGTGGCTAAGTTTTAAAATCATGTAGTCTTAAGTGTTTAAGAGAACATTTTTGTATTTTTTTCTTCTTTTCTTTTTTCTTTTTTAAGTGAGCCAGGCCTGTTTACTTTTATAGTCTCTACACAGCAAGGCTCCTTTATACAAAAGTTGTGGGTTTTTTCCCCTGCCTTCAGGTCACTTGTTAATGAGCTGAGCACTGGGAGAGGATGCAAGTGATTACAATGGGATACAGGCAGAGAGATTTCCTTTATGTTTCCATAGAATTATGAAAGTGAGCAAGAGAAAGAAATGGTTTATCAGCAGTCCACAGAGATGCTTTTTTTCTGGAGGTTGACAAGAGCACCTTACAACCAGTTGGACAGAAATTGGGTGCCAATCAGAGGAGGGCTGGGACCCACCTCAGCCCCGGCTTGTGTAGTCTCTGACCTCCTTAACCTCTGCAGGGCTTCCTTTATGAGCGTTCCCAGCCAGATGGTCGAGTCATCAAACCTTTATGAGCACAAACTCTTTTTACCACTTCACAGTTTCTTCCAGCCTAAAAGCAGGGAGGGTAGATGTGTGAGGAAAAGAAGCTAAAAGGTGTTAAAGATAAAAACAAGACATAGGGGTGACTTCTTTCTGGATTAGTAACTTAGTGTGATGTCTATGGTTTTGGTGCTGCCTGCCTTTGTTGATGTTATTATGAATGTGTTTAGATCTCCCAGTACAAAACACTTAAATGGAAAAGCGTAGAACTGTTTCCCACCATACACATTGGCTTTATTATACTACTGTATGAGCATTTAGATTTTTTGTTTTTAACCCTCTTCTGTTTCTGATTATTTGGGACATTTTTAATCCATTTGGTTTTGGTGGGTTAGAACTGCAAAAGATCTCTGCTCTGGTTTCAGAGGTCTGATCTGTAGTGGGAGAGAATGTTACTTACCTTCACTGGCAATAGGTGACTTAAATTACATGAGGCCTGAGCCCGGCAAAGTGACCTTGTTAACTTTATGAGAACTACACTCCTGTTTCCACCTGCATCCCAGGGAAACAACCTCACTTATGAGGAAGTCAATTTCCAAGCACTCCTCCAGGAGGAAAGTTAACTCAGTCACCGATTCCTGGATTTAAGGGTTACACTTTTCCAATTAGAGAACACACACAGAACAGCAAAACGTGTAAAACTGCAACATTGCCAAGACATGCTATAACCATCCTTTGATGCACAGAGCTAATTTTAGAACCTTTGAAATCAATTCTTATCACTAGCAGGTAAAGTAAAAAATAGAAGACCCATGAATCTGGGTGAGGTCAGACTCCTTTACAGGTTCAGGTTGATTGGTTTGCAATAAAACCACTGAGATCTGCTAGTTTTTAATGAGCTTTTCTCTGAAGAGGTGAACTTGTATTTTCACCGGGGGTTGTTCTTGAGGGTGTGTTTCACATGTCTCTCTCAAACATTCCCTCTAGACGTTGCTGGTTTCCCACACTAAAAATCATCAGGTGAGTTGATGGTTGTTCACCAAGGTACAATATATTGTATCAGACCTTACAGCAAGCCTACCTTAGTGAGAGAAGGGCAACACTCCTTGGATGGTGCTCACTTTCTGTTCAATTGATTTCACTTGCAGATGATGCAGCCATAATAAATAATTCTAGCAAAGGATCTATCCTCTACTTGTGAAAAGGGATTTTGACTCAGGGGGCAGTGAATTTCTTTTGAGGAGAAGGTAAGTAGTATGTACTGTGGAAATTTACTTTGCCACTTTGCTATAGGAATAATAGACACCTAGATGAGACTGAAAACTGTTTAAAAAACAACAAAATTCACCTTAACTACAGATGAGATGTACCTTGTAGAAGTGTTGTTTCCAGAAACTAATACTAGATGTACAGTTTTGGTTCAACTTCTGTTCTTGTTCTTGTTTAGATTTTAGGTGCTGTATGTTTAAGTATCTTTTATCTTCTGTTATGTAAGGAAGAAGTAAAGGGTCTCTTTTTCTGTCTTCCCATGATACCACTAGTAGATACGTAGAGCTCCCCTCAGAAAATTCAATGTTACACTGGCAAATTTAGTCTCCTCACCTTCTTGCAGATTGTTTTATGTGTTTCTATGAAGATTATTTTTGAATCTGAAATGTGTTTAATATGTAGCAAATACATATTTTCTAACGGGGTTGACAAGACAAAGCACAAATCTAGCATAAATAATATTGATTTTTAAAATGTAAGCATCTCATTAGAGAGTGTATTTTGCAGTGCTCACCAAATTCTATGCTGGGGCCTGAAAGATGCTAAGAAAATCAAGCACAATATAATTTGAGTAAAAGACTTAAAAACTCTAAAGTTCATGCTGAAACAGTATTTTTAATATAGATTCATTACAGCCATCTGGATTAAGTTAATGTGTTTGAAAGCTGTATAAATGTTTGTAGAATATCAACATGTCCACACTTACACTGTAGATGGTTGGCATTGGATACCTACTTTCATCTTTTCTTTAGAAATCATCCTCGCTTGTCTTCCACGCCCACAACATGTCTTGGTTTTTTTTTTCTTTCTTAAGAGGAAAGCAACTGTCCAGACACACATAATGCTTTTTTTTTTTTTTTTTTTTTCAAAAACATTAAGCATGGGATGGCAGAACCTAAGAAATTCAGAGTTAAGTCTAAAACTCTGTCCTTAACTCACCCCGCTGTGCTTAGGTATTATAGCACATATGGTATGAACCCCCCACTGCTCTGAGGCCCCCTGATTAAGTGCTGCAATACTGTACCTAGACACAATGTGGTGACTTAAGGAGAGAATTTCGGCTTTAACTCTGAATGTCCTGGTTCATGTGAGACTGTTAATGTTATTAGAACATAAAGTGGGTGGTTTAATACCTTATATACGGTGCTTAAAGTCAGCAGCAGCTGCCAGGGACTGGGTTCGTGCACTGTTTTTTGTTGGGGGGAGGGGAAATTGGTTGTTTTCCTTGCAGTAAAAATAGAGCACGAGACCCCTTTCTAAATTAAAATAAAGTTTTATTCACTGTGGATGAGCTACAAGAAAGTAGTGCAATCAGCAAAACAGAAACAAACTTGGGAGGGTAAAGCTGTATGCTTTGACAGTCTGAGCAGACGCTAACAGCGTTTTTGCTATAGTGAACAAAAACTGAGCTTGTTCTTTGGCCTTTGCATTTTTCTTCTCATTTACCACTGCTTGTCTGGTAACATCTTACAAGATATCCCTAGCGTTTGGCAAAATCTTAGGGTCCTGACCTCAGACATTTTATGGATGCTACTCATAAATCCAACAGCAGTTTGAACAAAGAAACAAGTAAAAAGCAAGTAAAGACATAAGAATATAGCCACCAATTTTTTGATAACACAGTTTCTAAGTCTGAAATGTTTACTTGTGCAAACTTGTTTCACAAGTGGGCTGATTTTACTGACTATTTGCAGAATAAGATGTTAGGTTATTACCAACAAAAAAAATTTCACTGAAGACTGATAAATAGACTTGGAAGAGTTTTCCACAGTAAGGAAGCAAATAGCAGAGCCTTCTCCATACCTGGTAAATAAGAAAGATTCAGATGTGAAGAATTCAAGTAAATAAATGTTCAAATGTGGTATTTCCAGTTTATTATTCAGAGGTGATTCCTAAGAAGTGTTAGGCTGTCAGAAGTGTGCAGCTCATAAGGCATGTTAAAGTATGGATAAGCTGTATCCCAGAAACAAAGGAAGTGGTTTACTAGAACTTCTTTCTTCCTTAGTTTGGATACACACATTTTTCCTAAATCTTGGTCTATCGGGTGCAGAGGAGTGGGTCATCCTGGCAGCTAGTTGTCGCATTGGCTTGAGAGTCTAAAGGACATCAGTTTATAGCAAGCAGGTCCCGAAGCATTTCAGTGTGTAGTGGCTGTGTCCTGAAGTCCTTGTTTAGAATTGGCTCTGTGTGTGTGTACATAACTTTTTTCCTCTGTGTCACCTCCCCCAAGCGCACCTTCAGGATGTTCACTTATACTTCATCTGCAAACAAAGCCGCAGTTGATACATGCTTGTTTGCTGGCTGAGGTGGGGAGAAATGGAGAAATTCAAACTATTTCCCTTCCATTCTTCTTCCATGGGCATCTAGGGATAACTCCAAGTTATGCAGGTACTCATCACACATAACCCCTCAGCAGAAAGTTTTACCCTCTACCACCTTGATATGTCCCTTCCAATATTTATATGGTGCGTGCACAGGGTGTATGTTCTCCTGCTGAGGTTTTCTGGCAAGGGCAGCAAGCCCCATAATTCTAAAGGGCTCTGGATTGGGGGGGGGGGGGGGGGGCGGGGGGGCAGAGGTCTTTTCTGTGAGTGAGAAAGCAATGTTTGTGGCAAAAAACTTGAGGAGCCTAGGTAACTGATGGGGGGGGGGGAAGTATATTTACGTTCTTATTAAAAAGGTGTTTAAATGGATATTTCTAATAAAATTAGAGATTTGTGAGTCACAGAGGCATGCTGTAACACTAACACATGCTCACTGAGAGTGGTTGGAGAGGTAAACAGGATAGGACTGGTTGAGTTTTGCAGATTATGCTTAGAAATGCAAAATTGAAATATTGTAATAATATATATGAAAACAAAGGAATGTGTTGTTCATTTGTCTTTGGGAAATACCCGCAGAGAGCAAGAAGTTAAAGAAGTCTGAGGTGGGGGGATGGGGCCGAGAAGGTTTGAGTTGCACCTGTGGGGCTTTATTAGGTTTCTGGCTCACCAATTTACTCCTGCGTGGCCTGGATCCTTCACACTGGGATAAATTTCATGTTAGGAAGACGAATGGAAATGAAGAGCTGTGTAATTATTAGTTTTGCTGTGAGCCGATCAATCATCTGGGATGAACTGCTCACAGAGGTCACGCATGACCTTTCGGCAGGAGCGTCGCTGGCACGGTGGCCGCAGTTTGCTGGCAGCAGCCATCCCCCGCTGCCTGCATTATCACAAGCCTGGCAGTGCTAAAAGGCGGGCCTGCATTCCTTGTCACTGGGACTCTTATAATTATGACAAATGACTAAATGTGTTATTTTCAGCAAAGCAATGGCAGTCAAAAGGGGTACTTAGGGTTTGTAAGAGGTGATGGCTGATGTGGCTTTGAAGGCTTTTCCTTTTCTTGACTTAGTGCAGACTGAATCATACATGGCCACCCCACTGGTAGCTGAGCAGCGTGTGAAACCCATTTCACACGTCTGCGCTGCCTTACAGCTGTGATGCCCTCTTTTCATCCCTGACAAAACCAGAGCCTGTGGCTGCTGCCTCTTCAAAACAGGCACATGGTTTGGTGGGGGAAACTGCTGGCTTTGTTTTAATAGGGCTGAATGGGAAATCCCAAACACTGAAGTGTATTTTGCTGGAGTATGGGAGGTGGAGGGGGAGAGCAAACAAAGCCCGATAGGAAATGTAGCCCCAACGGTATTTTTGACACCAGAGCAAGCTTCTCCATCCATAAAGACAATGGAGATGGGAGTAGTAAAATGTATGAGAGAAAAGCCATGCCTGTGCACGTATCTGCAGTCATTTGAAAAAAAAAAAAAAAAAAATCAGCAACATGTTTAGTGCCTGAATCTTGTAAATAGTCCAGAAATTTCCCCTTGCATCACTGAAAGTCTCAACACTAAATGTTCCAGAGACAACTTGAAAAATAGATAGGTCAGGGGTTTGAAGCTGAGCATGAGATAAATATTAATACATTATATTAATTTATGAGTTAATAGTACAGGATGGAGGAAGGACTGTAAATGCATGTCTTGTACCACGGAAAACAAAGACTAAACTAGCTTTTAGACTTAATTTTCTGCTTCCTCTGTCTTAAACTGACACAACAGTACTGCTTTTGATATTTACAGGTATGGATCCTGTTTCATTCCCTTAGCTAAAATGATGTGTACAAAACCTGAAGTAATGTTTATTTACAGAATCTGAAGTGAAAACAATTGATGCTCCTTTAAACAGAAAAAAAAAAAAAAAAGTATTTTCTGCTTTTTTTTTTTTTTTTTAAACTTTGTTCAGGGATCTATTGCATTTTGTCCATTCACAAATACTATCAGGAACAGAAGTAGTGAATCTGCCCTCTCACAGTTTTCTTTGTTGTCGTTAGAGGTTGTGTAATTTGGATTGCATGACTTGGACAAGGGTAAGTATTTAGATGCTTTTTAGCTTTCAACACGGTGATGAAATCTCTAAAAAATCAGCCTGGTGGATAGACTCTGTTTCCTGAAAGATTTGTCCCAGCAACAGAGATCAGATAACCTAATGGCATTTCATACAGCACAGCTAATGCCCAGCAAGGAAATCCAGTTCCTGGACATGTGCTACCTGGCTTATTGCACACTGGATCATCTCTTTTTCATGGCTTTTCCTGGCTCACCTGAAGTAGAGCAGCTGAGCAGCTGGCATGCCCTGTGCTTTGCATAGCAGTGTCACAGGTACAGTTCCTCGCGTTGCATGGATGTTGGATTCCTAATTCTCCAGTCAGCTGGCAGCAGAGGAGCTGTTGAAGACCCATGATAGAAGTGACAGGAAAAGAAGGCTATTTACCTTTTTTCCTATCCCCTGCCTTTGCCTCCTTTCTATTTGATTATGGGCCCATTTGCAAAGCTGGGCCCCTGGGCAGAGGGCTTGAATTACAAACAGCTTGACAGTGACACTAATTTCATATGCTTGCCGCCTCATCCTGTGTCTGTAAGGTTACCTGTTACATCTAGCAGTTATGATGGAATATTTTTATGGTACCTTATTCAATTTATGGGTCATCACTTGGTAATGGGTCCAGACGGGCTCAACAAAGTCTTAGCCATCCTATTCCACAAGGTAAAATAGGGCCTGGTCAAAAAGTTGTTACTTTTACTCGTCGGTGACAGATTTCAGGTAACTTCAGTGGAAATGCAGACGTAGGTTAATACTCTATTACTAAATTCTGTGAACAATTTAGGCTGTCTTTTTGCTTTTCTTTCATAGGATTGTCAGTGTATGAGATCTTGATGAGAAAAGAAATAAATATTTGCACTGTGGAAAATTTTAATAACCTATTCTCTTCACACCTTTTGTACTTTATGTACTCTATATTTTCATTAATCCTCCTTAAATCATATGGGCTACAGAAATCACTTTCTTACAAACTTACATCAACATTTGATGATGGTTGTGTTATTGCTCTTACAGCTTACTCTTTCTTGCACTGAGATTCTAAACAACACACTTCTGAACAACAATTAATCAAAAGTATTAAGTTTTGAGTTCATAAACAGCAAATAAGATCACTATAGACTTTAAATAAGTAACTTTAAGTGAGGGGCTATTTGACATGCTTATAACTGATTTATAGACAAAAAAAGTTTAGGAACTCAAGGTTTCCCTACTTGTCTCTCTCTCTCAGAACTTTAAAAGAAATTCAACAAAAAGTTAACAGAACAAAAATCAACCTTCAAATAGTGACAAAAGAGTTTTTATTGCATGTCCAAAGTGATTGATGGAAACTCTGTATGGACCATCTTGTGTCCTTGCTAGTAAGTTTGCTTTCCTTGCAAAGCGGGTTGGGTCCACGCAGTCTGCCCATTGGGAAGGGTCCCTTGTGCATGGCTGTTCCCAAGCCATATTTCAGAGGGTTTTAAGTTGGTGCTAGTTAGCCTGGGCCAAAAGCTTGCAAGGGACTGTGCTAAGAAAGGATTAATATCTGTCACTAGCAACTAGGAATCTTCCTTGCTGCTCTTTAATTTACTAAGGTAAGACAAGTTCCATGCATGTCAAGGCATTTTGGCAGTCTTGTAAGTACACATTCATCTCGCCAACTGCACACAAGTGCCCATTTTATTCCCTGAAGACCATCCTGTACTCAGTGCAGAATATTGGCATCTCCAGGTAGGTGATCACACTGTGGCAGTTCCTATGGGCTATACAGACTATGTCTGTACGTTGACAATAAATTAAAATTAGCCCCAGACTCAAAGACTTTTCTTTTTTTTTTTTTTAAAAAAAAAAAAAAAGGCAGGTCTCAGACCATGCTATTTTCTTATTTCTGGGTTGATCCCCATGGCAATTGAAGAATCTGAGTTGACAGCCTTGAATGCCTTTTGATTTTTCATTTTCACATTATTATTTATTTTTATTTAATGGGGTATCTGTTTAACTCTATTTTCTCTGATAATGACATTTTGAAGGAAAACACTCAGATAATCTTTTTCTTTCCTTCTGGTTTCCTTCAAAAAACTCCAAAAATGTAACACTCACCCAGAATATAATAACTTAATTTCGGAAGGAAATTGATTTCCAAAGTTCCTCTTAAATACAGTGTTTGAATCTTCCCATTCTATTTATGTTTTAATTTTTCCTAGATTGTGTTTTTCAGTTACATGTTCATTGTTCCCTTCAGCATTAGAAGAATCCACTACATTTTCATTTCTAAATTCTGAGAATTCAAACTCTTTTTGAACTTCACTCTTAAATATAATAAGAGAAGGAAAGAAAGAGACACCCTTTAAAGCAGTTTTTTAGTCTCCAGAAAGTCTTGGAAATATCATTCTCTCTGTCTGTTTCAAACTCAATCCCTAATTTCAGCATGCTCACAGTAAATAGGAAGCCTATTAAGTAAATGAGAGATAGTTTTTGAGGGTTTTTTCTTTTGCCAGAGTTTACAGCTGTAGCGAACAGTTTGATGCAGCTCTAATTTCTAATTATGACATACTGGGAGTGGAGGAGGTTGTCAGTTTTGCTTGTTCCTTGGTGGGAGACAGAATGATTTCATACTTGTGCTGCCAACCAATTCATCCTCCTCTATTGCAAAGCTAAGAATAATCACTGCATATTACTTGATAAACAGATGTGATCAGTATTTCAGAATTGCTACTAGCTTGTCATCAACACGACCAACCAACAGCCCAAGAAAATAAATACTAGCCCAATTCAAGATATGTGTACACCAATGCTTTTTATTTTGGGGAATGAACTCTATGAGCTTTGTTATAATCTGTTTCTGTGTTGAACAAATTATTTGTGTCTTTTTCTCTTTTCAGCTTCTACCAAATCAGTTATTACAAAGACAAGATGGGGTGGGGGGATTGGACCTGTGGCATGCCTTTAATAAAAACTGAAATTGCTAAAGTGTTTTCAGCGCACTTCTTAATTCAGAAGAAGTGATCCTAATGTTAGAAGAGGGATGGTGAAGCAAGAACAGTTTTGTTTGCTAATGCAAACAGATGTGGGGATAAACTATTGAAACTAACAAGTGTATTTAATTCCCTTCAAACATGGAGGGCTAAAGGCTGAAATTATATAAAAGGGACTCTTGAAGTGGACCAGCTGCCCAAGCCTTTTAAGTAGTCTGTACCAGCATCTTCCCCCATTTGTCCTGCTGATTATTGCTTGATTGATGAGCTGGTGTGTGCAAAGTGACCACCTGAAAGTTCTGCAGGCTTTAAGAGCTTGGTCAGTGTGTATTTGACCCTTAGAGGCCATGGATCAAATATCAGGGTTATATGCATTTCAATAACTTTGTTTTGATACTTGAAGGGGAAAAAAAATTATTCACACTAGGGGGAACGAAGGAGATTAAATATTTATGCTTGAGAGCATCTCTGAAAGGATCTCAAGTGACTGCTGTCACCAGCCTCCTGGTCAACTTTTCTTAGCTTGAGCCCCTTCGTCTTTTCATCTCAGAAGGGTAAAATATATATTATTGTGAAGAAGAATAGCAGAAAAGCTTTTGTAGCAGACTGTGAAGGGATTTTCAGTGAGTGGCCCCTTTTGAGGGAGGAATGGGGGTTTCCTGAGAAATGGGTATTCCACACTGTAACCTGACTCAACAGGGCTCTGAGATGAGCAATAATGACTCAGAACAGGGCAAAAGTTTCATTTTCTGCAACTTCACACACAGCAGATTAAATAAAAGAAGCCTATCGGTCCCCGCCCCTGCCTGGAAATAAAAATTAAGGGAGGAAATTGGAAAATTTTAAAGCAGTTCTTATGTAATTAACACTTTTTTTTCCCCACCAAAAAAATTCTGTTTTCTCAAACAATTACTGTGATACGGAAAAGTATGTATTTAAGAAAATCCCTACATTTTTTGAGATTTATTTTTTGTAGTTTAATGTTAGAAGATGATGTCTTGGATCGCAATGAGTGAAAATGTATGTTCATACAAAAATACATTTCAGTAGCAGCATACATTTCACTCTAATTTTGTAGAGGCTTTTCTTCTGAGAGATTGCATCTTATGACTAAGAGTAAAAGATTGTTACATAAGACATGTAATCTACACTTTCATATACATTTTAATATGGTGTGCATGAATACAAAACCATTTCACTCTGTAGAAATTGTATGTGAATGTTTAACTCACACATGTACTTAGAATTGAGTGAGATAATTAGCACAAATGTCACATGCACAACTCCCCTCTTGCCCCTCATTCCCCTCCCTTACTCCACCAAATAAACTCCCAGCCTCTAAGCAAGCCAGAATAAGGACAAGATTCCTGTGTAGCAACCTTATTCTGGCAAGAAAGCTAATGTCATTGGTTACTTGTGGAAATAAAAGTAACAGTGTGGTTGAATTTCATCCCTGTCTATTTTGACTTGAGCATTGTATATCCCTGTACCGGGTGTGCCAGCTGGCTGTGAGGGGTGATCCGTCCGTATTCAATGCATCGTAGAAGTAGCTTCTGTGCCAACAATTAACCTGATACTAATTTAGGGAACTGCTTGCAATTTGACTTGATGGAAGATTCAAAGGCCCACTTGCATCACAGGGATTATAGATATTTTATTAGTTAACCATCCTTCTTGTTTAAAATCTGCCTGGAATAGCCTGAATTTGTTTTCCAGGCCTTAAGTCATTTTTATGACTCTTTTCTGAACCTTTTCAAATTGATCAGACTACTTTTGAAGTGGATTTAGCAGAATATGCTGGTAATGACCTGCCAAAGCATAAGTCCCTTGCCTACTTGTGTTTAAAGCCTACCTTTTTCCACATCTCCCTTCCTCTGTGTTTCACACTGAGGGTTTGCATTTACCGTTGGAATCATGCAGCTGAACAGACAATATCTCTATTATGACCAACTATTGTCTAATATAGTCTCCAGACCTTTTTCATCATTTTATTTTTTCTTCCAGGTTTAGTTTTTTAAAAACTGATAGGATTTTCTTGCTCCTAAATGTGCTAAAATTTCCTAAATCCATATTAGTAGTACCAATGATTCCTTAGCCAATTCTTATAAGGCTTTTGGATGACCTTTGTGCAGAACCTCAAAATTTAAAATATTTTTATTTTGTAAGAACTTGTTCGCACACTTAGAAAACATGAAAACAGAAAATATTGCCTCATTTTATAAGAAATTATGATATCACTACTTTTCATTTTTAAAAAACAGAAGCATACACATGTGTAATCCAGAATTTTGCCTTTTCTGCACTCAGATTGGGAAACTTTCCCTCACTTTCTATAATAATGTATTGCACTGTTGTATCCTATATATTGAAATGCTATGTGGCCATTACTGTTTGACTTCCTTGTTTTCTCTCCTGTTCCTCCCCCTATTTCTAGTATATTTTAAAATGTTACTTTTTCACCTTTTATCTGATGGGATAATTTAAAATGTAGCAGATTTCCTGCAAGATTACAGTATCGAGCAGTTTGAAAAGACCAGTGTTGCATAATCACACAATTTCCAGTTTTACCATCATTACATATCAGCGTTCCTTTCCCACCCTATTTTACTCATAGCTGCTTTCAGCTTTGGCAATTATTCCTTTTGAAGTACCACACGTACTTCTAGTTTACAGTTATACTTACATCCACATATACTGTTGGACAGTAATGGATTTTGTGCGTAGATCACTACAGACTATTTCTTTAATATATGCTTTCCTTGGCCTTCGGGAGTTTGTTTCCTTGGCTTCTTAATTTATGACGTATCAACTTACATTAAATCATGACCTTGCTTGACACTATGCATCATAAATGTTGAACTCTTTTAATGAGTGTGTTTGTGGTATGATCAATTTGGATAATCCATCTTGAACTGAAAAGGAATGAACACAGAATAAATTCTTGAGCCTATTTAACATTTAAATCTAATTCAAAAAGGGGCCAATATGCTTTGACATATAAAAATCTAGCACAGTCCTCCAAGTCAGTGTAATACTGCATGGAAGATGTAATAAATTCACATATAAGTGTCCCAAGAACATGCAGTGTTGCAAGGCAGGTAACTTCTGCTGCTATAAAATTCTGAGTGTAGTTATTGAGATGGATGACAGTTTATTATGCTTGTCATGAAGTCCAATATAACAGATTGTGTTTGAATTAGACCTTGTATTTGTGGACATCTGATGTTAGAAAAAAACATTTGTATTTTAGGTAGTCATGGCCCAAACGCCCAAACCGTATGATGATTTGCAAATGAAAATGACAATGTTTGTTTGTATTGAGCTGCAAGACACTGACTCAGCACAGACCACCAGGATGTTCACATGGGTTTTCTCATTTCTATGGTCTGAATTCAGTCCAGGCCTGTAATGGCAACAAGTGCTGACTATTGCGAGCAGCCACACTAGCATCAGCTTAATTACAAATTTGCTAGGTTAGATTTTGTCTCTAGAATGATATATGCCACCAGAGTCCTTACCCTCGTGAGGAGAGAAAACAGCTTCACACTGTCACTGCTCCACCTCAGGGCAAGGAGAGACTCTAACTTGACCAGTTCCAATCAGTGCAAAAGTCATTGACTGACTGAGTCGATGTATTTTATCTTTAAAACCCGCATGCAGAAGGCTACAACTAGAGGCATTCAAATGGTGAATATTTTATTATTTTGCTCAATTAGGTGATCAAAACCCATCCTTTCTGCAAGACTACTTATTCTCACAGATGTCCTCATTGGAAGACCAGCCTGCCCTCTTCTGTACTAGTATGCTTAAAGCCAAATTATATGGCATTCCTCCTGCAGAAGGGATGATTTAAGCATTCTCTATTTAATCAGCCCCATAATTGCCTGCATGTTGTGTGAGCACAATTGTTGGCTCAGTCCTTGCCCAGCTAACAATCTACAGAAGAGGAAGTAATCTCTTTTGGGGCAGTTGTGTTTCCTGAGCTACTTTGCCATGTAACAGAGCAGTGTGGCCCAGTGGAGCCAGTGGGCAGAAAAGAGGATCTGGTATGTTGGTGACTGCAGACTTCTTAGGGTTATACAGTATTGTGACCAAATATGTAACCTCAGCCTGAATAAATGTGGAGGCGTGTGGAAAAGATGCAACATATCCTGCTTAAAATAGCATAAAATAACATTCTGAATAATTCTTCAATTTCTCTGGCCATCCTGCACTTCTCTAAGACTTTGGAAATATGGAGCATATTTTAAATTCTAATGAAATCTGCTGCTTCCAGCGAAATGCATTAACATTACACAGCAGTTTTGGGGAGCTGGAAGAGTGAGTTATCCAAATGAGACAACGGAGAGAATTTCAACAGGCACAGTGTAATCACCCAGGCTGGAATTTGGCCAGGACACCAGGATTAACACTCTGAGGCAGGCTGCAAGGGCCTTGGGAATGAATCTTCTTTAAACTTGGATTTCATCTGGAAAATAGAAAACTTCTGCAGCGCTGTCACTCAGACCTGCTGGGAGGAAAGAGGACTGCCTCATGAATCATCATCTCTGCTTCCTGCAGCATCAAGACTTTTCTTGGCAGTTTGACCAAAGTACTAAGCCTAAACCTACTTAGTGAATGAAATTGGGGGGACACGGGCCAAGACAACATAAAGTATGGTTGAAATCCTCCATATCACTTCTAGTTTACATGTACTTTTTTAGAGAGGATGAATAACACAATTCACGAAGCATAGTGAATGCTCTTGAGTAATACCATGGAGGGAATCCTGGTACTATTGAAGCCAGCAGGAATGTGCCAAAAGACTGAACTGGAGCAGGGTCAAAGCTTGGTGTGTTTGTTGATGACTTCATTTTCAAAAAGGTTTCTTCAGTGTTGCATATATATTGTGCAAAGCAATATACGTAAGCGGAAAAGTGGTTTGCCCAAATCTGCTGCCGTTTGTGTCCATGCATGAGGATCTTGGATGTCTAATTTTGTACCACCAGTTCAAGACAGCAGCTTTGAATTTCCCTGAATATTCCCAGTAAGATATGTGCTACAGACAAAGGAAACAGTCTGTCTCCAAGATATCTGAGGAGATAAGTCTTGTCTTCTCTGCTGTGATGCAGAAATCCTCTGAGCAGGAATGAGCAGGAATTTTTTGTCTGTTTGTTGGGGGTGGTCTTTTTGTTGGGTTTGGGAGGGGTTAAATTTTATTTTATGTGCAGTGGCATGTTTAATGAGAAGCACATCATGTCACATCTTTAGGGATACCACATGTGAGTATAGGCCAATACTGCTGCCAGGTAGAAGCCATAGCGGTAGGATCCTTCTCCCCAGGCTCTTTCATTCCTCACAGAGCTCAGGAACACAGAGGGATGTATGCAAGTTGAGTCTGCCCATGGGGTCTGTGTCCTAGTAGGCAGAATAGGGTGGAATTGTGTTGGGAAAAAATGCACATTTATTACTTTAGATACAACTTCAGGTGAATGATCTGGGCTCAAGTAGTGGCACCATTTCTTGAGACAGGGCTTTGAGTATGTACCATGCAAGAAGACTGCAGTCTCTTTATTTCTGAGATCCTGATATCATTTGCATGAACGTTCCAACTGAAGCTTGCTTGGCTTCTTTGTGCTAACCACCAGACAAGCATATATTGAATGACATCTACTGCGCTGTGCAATACAATGTAAGATATCAGATCTAGTTTGGATATAATTGCTTTTGAATGGCATTTTTTCTTGACTAGTTTGCCCACCTGAGAAGTTGTTTGTTCAGAGTTGGCACAACCGTCCCTCTCCATCACTACATTGTATCATCTATATGCACCTGAAGAGACAGCCTGTGCCCTGTGGGGCCCTCATTCTGGTGGGTATGCTCCAAGTATGAGAAAGTCCTGCACTATTTTCTCTGTTCGATGGTAAATGACAATGTTTTCATGACAACCCTCATATGTGATAAACTTAGAGAGAGATGTGAACTACAATGCAACAAAAACTAGCTACTGCTGGTCTCGTGCAGCATCTTTTAATCTGTCCCATGCTTTTTAACCTCAGGGAAAGAGTACTCTGAGGACCTAAACCAGAAAAGGGCTTATCTTGTACTAAGAAAATTGTCTTAATGTTTGTGCTTTAATTCCATCATAGTCAAACACTAGCTTAGGTGGCAAGTTGTATACACACTACGTGTATCAAGGCTTAAGTACTGGGTGATGCTATGCTACACGCTTGTGTACAGTACCCCCTGGCCAGTAAATGAATGTTAAAGTTTCATCTCTGTAATTGTAACCTTTCAACTCATTCGCAGCTGCTAATTCCACTTATGTGTCTGTGTTGTAATGCTACATCATCACGTACCTGAGACCATCATGCACCATGATCTGTTACCATTCATCGCTGGAAGATCTCCCCCTTTAAACTCACTGGCTGGATTTATTTCAGCTGCCTGAGATTTGCTGTTATGTGTACAAACCAAAATGTTTATAGGCCTTCTAAGAGCATAACACTGAATGTTTGTCACTAATTTGTTTCATCATGTTTCAAGCTAAAGAAATTTGACAAAGCTGCTAGATTGAAGTGAGTCAGAGCTTCAGCATTCCTTCAGGATTCTTTTGTTAACAGGGGCTTTTAAATGGTTTACGATGTAATCACGGCAACAGTGGAAAATCTTCTGGTTTAAAAAACAAAACAGAAAGGAATAAAAATGCTAAACACTTGAGCAGAAAGTGAGCCTCCCCTATGTGCAAAGTAAATGATTTAGTGATGTTCTTTTCACGTTAAATGAGGCAGGAGATCACAAACTAAAAAACACTTAAATATGATTTTAAAATTAATTATGCTTCACCCCCATAATAGTATTTAAATTGCATTTAAATTGGTTATGCATGCATTGGGTTTGTTACATAGTAAATGCATTTTTGTTCAGAATCTAAGTGGAACTAGGCTTCATTTGTGAGACACACTCAGTTTGATCATTGAGTTCAGAGTGAAGATCATAGAAGAAAATGCCAGCAGAATCAGGAGCGTATAGTATGACAACTATTATGTGAAGAATGTTAATTCTGTTGTGTCAAACACTTTTTTTTTTTTCATTTGCTACGCTGCATTATTGCTGTAGTTATTTAAAACTAATTATATTCAGTGTAAATTTTGCTGAAGGAAAATGCCTTGTTTCAGTCCATGACTGGACTAAGAATGTTAAAATAGTTCAGGGAAATCCATAGTTATGAAGAAATGCCAGACATCATTGAAACAGTCTCTGTCTAGTGAGGAGGAATCTCCAGCTTTCCATTGTCATGGTTACTGTTTTCTTCTGCAATAGAGATACTCCAACTATTTGCCTTTCTATTTTTCCCCTAATGAAGGTGAAAGCCCAACATTCCTGAAGGGGCAGTAATGCATGTTATGTTCATGGCTTAGATATGCATCCTGGTGGATTTGATCCCACTCAGGATTTGAGTTGAGTGAGGTGAAGTTTCAGGGGGTATAGCAGTGGTATGTCCTCAGGTTCTATTCCTACCAAACTGGTCACTATCTTTTAAATAGTCAGGATTGTAAACTGAAGTAGGAACAGGCTAATTGTCACTAAGTGTATGGTGGGCATCTATTGCAATAGGCCCCTGGACTTCTGCCTCTAGTAATAGTAGCACATCATTTATCATGTGTTCCAGGTTTTTTAGTTTCAGAAACAAATAGATTTATTCTGCAAAAGAAGCTTTAAGTAATTGACCCACTGTGACCATAACTTTAAAAGTATCTGTTGCATTGGCTATGCTGTACTTTTCTCTCGTGTCTAATCTACATGGAAACTTGATTTCATCTGATAGATCAAGTCTGTGGTTTTGGTCCTGCAATAATCTTCACTGATGATCTGCAATGAAGGTCTGTTACATATTCAAACATTCGGATTTCAGGCATTTGGTTTGCACTCTTTGTATCAGCAAATGCTTATTTCACATCCAGTCTTCCTCTCACAGACAGTCTAGCTGCCATGCGACTTTGAGGATGCCAGAAACATGCCATGTGCTGAGGGGTCTGTTTCTGGGCATACCTGGCTCTTGACAGCTCCAGGTGTGTGCGTTTCTCTGTCTCGTGAGACCCAAAAAGATGCACAAAATGGGCATTTCACCACAGGGCTTAGTCCGGAAGACATTCTTGTATCATACTTGCTGGACCAGGTCTGAGAGAAAAGAAGGGGTGTTGACTTTTTCTTTAATTAAGTAACTCTCACTGCACAGTGTGTGAGAGAGGGAAAATCAGTTCCTTATCCTGCACTTCTTACTGGTTCAGATAAAGATATTAACAAGTGAATTCAGATGCAGATGCTTCAAGACTGTAGATTTTGGTGGTCAATAAATGCCTACACTGCTCAGCTTCTGTGCCTAAATACTTTAGAGATTGTCTCTAAAACACAGCTTTCTCCTTGGACTTTCCAATTAGCTTCAGGATGGCTTTTGTAGGTTATAGTCGCATCTGCCTGTGCAATATGAAGAGAGGTAGGCAGGGCCTTCAGAAGAAACATAGATGTCCAATTGCTCTTTATAGTTGCCTATGTGCAAAATTAAGTGCTTGAAAACTTTTCTGAAGGTCTACCTATCCATTGCACCTTCTCAGTCCTGCCTCAGGCCTGTACCCTTTTGGATTTGCACGGTGGGATTTCCACACCCATCTCACCATAGGGGCTTGAGTAGTCAGTTGATTCTTTGACTAGTTGCACAGAAATTTAAAAGTGAGTTCCTGCAGCACTTGGTATTGAGCCATGAGAATCCTCATCACTGGCTTTGTAAGGGAAGGAAACAGGGTGTTAGATGGTTGTTTCGATATCTTGAGGATAGGTACATACAACATCCAGCATGTGTTTTGGGGTGACAGAAATCTGAAGGCGTGCACAGATCATTCTCTGTGGGGTGTCTCACCTGCCCTTCCCCACTCCCTTCCCTTCAGCACCCAGAGATGCTCCAGCATCGGGTGACATTGAAAATGTGGGCAGGAACTCATCAGCCATAAGGGAGGCCTTCAGTCAGGAAACCTGTTTGCTCCCATATCTGCACATTGTCCAGGGATCCCTCCCAATGACCTTTCCCTCCGGGGGCTTTGTATGCAGGAAGTACCTCCAAGTGTTAATTATGATTGATTTGCCAGGCTTTTAGATGACTGTTTATATCATCCCTTGCCCTCAATGACCTTTCTGAGACCACGCAGCGGACCACTCCAGTCTATAAGCTTCTGAGAAGAAGGAAAATACTAATTGTTGCACCGTTGGTCACATTTGCTGTTATTTCTTGCAAAGATCAGTCTCAGTTGACAGGTCGACCAGGAAGCCTGTATCTGCATAAAACAAATGGTAGCTTCGAGGAATTTTGCTTAAAAGGCCAAATATTGCAAAAAGTGTATAATTTCCAATATAAAAGACAAGAAAAGTTTATCTGACTTATGTAACCTGTATTCCCTTTCTTTTGAAAGAGAAAGCATTAAAATACGAAGTGATCAGTTCGTAGCATGTGTAAAATGTGTAATATTTGAGGTAGAGGGAGCGGGGCATTGTCTTCAATATTACTACAAAGGGCCAAGCACTTATCTTTTCTTCTTGATCTTTAACAAATGGGTAACGATAATTTGGCTGTTCAGAAAATAAAATATAAAAATGACTCCATGTAAGATTTTAGTAACAAGTAGCCCACATTTTAGCTTTTTATCATCCCCGTGGCACTGATTTCCAATAATGATTCATCTGTTTAGCTGCTCTGTTTTCTTTTTTTACTCTTCAGACAAAGAGTTATTCTTCAGTAAAGGAGTTCTGAATATACAGAATTTCACAATGTGGTCACCAAATATCTTAGTTTGTCCTGATTTAGCTTGCTGAACTCTGTAGGTCTAGCTTGGTGGTGCCCTGTATCTGTCCTGTCATTCAAATAGAGTGTTTACCTTATAAATTTATTTCTGAGTAAGGAAAAAGTAAAAATCTGTACCTCACTCTTAGTCTCCAGTCAGGCTGCTGGCTTCTTATCTTTACCATAAATATGTTACATTTTTGCTTTTATGACTTTAGGCAGGATATCCTATAGATTCTTTATTATTATTATTGTTATTGTTATTATTATCCAAGAAAATCAGTTTATTGTCAAGGTAATGTTTACCTCCCAAAATATCCCACAGAAACTGCTGTCAGAAATGATTCCTTAACAATGGCAGTGAGATTGACAGGACTTTTTTGCTGTCTTAATATAAGCACAGATAAACAATTAGTGTTTTCCATACAGAAAAGGCTGCAGTCAAAATAATAAGCATGATAAGTGTATTAATTACTGTTTTAGCTATATCTCAGTACAGCTGCTGTTGATCTAGGTTCTAGTATTAGAATTCAGTCTTTAGCAGTCCATAGCAACTTGAATAAATGACATGCCTCACATAGGCTTTGGAATTTTTACATCTCATTTCTTGCATTTTTTCTAGAATTTTGCATGGAACCAGTGGAGTTCTGCAGCTTTGTAGTTTTGCCTTCAAATATATACAAACTACTTACCTAAAGGTAAAGTGCTTTTGACAAAAGATTAATCTCACATGAAAGATTTTTAACCCCAATAAGAAAGCCAGAGTTTAAGAAACTCTTGTCTGGGACCCAGTCTTCCATCTTCAGCCACTTGTTCCCCTTCTTGTACAATAGTTAAAAACTCTTTTCAGTGATGATAATCATACTGTTTGTGGAATGTAGTGAAAACCAAAATAGCCTCTTCTTTTTTTGAGTGTACTTTGCATCCTCTAGATCTCGACTGTTATAATACTTTCTCTTTTTCCTTTTTTTATTGGAAATGATCTAAGCTAACATCTTCCAGGAAAATAACTGCAGACGTCTGAAAGAGTATATATTCCTTATATTAGTTCTGAGCTTTCCTCCCCCCCCCCCCCAATTTTCAATCCTTTTGACTTGTACAAGCAGTTGCAGCAATTAAGATATAGATGAGGAAAAAGGTAAACTGGTAAAATGTGAATTTGCGCACGTCCTTGAAAGTCCTTGTGACTTGTTGATAATACTAGGAAAAATACCACGACTATATCTTAATTCTTGTGGAGCTACACAAAAGGAACATACGTTTGGACTCAAAAGGTAACCTTCAGCAGCTGTAAAGGCATTGTAGTTCCCATAACACTGGGCAAAAGATGTACTTGGGGGAAAAACAACAGTAAGGGTATGCAAATCAAAGGGAAAAAAAGTTATGTGTTATGTCCTGAGAGGATTAAAGCCTAATATGGTCCCAGGCCTGTCTCCTCCTGGCAGCAGTGTGCCTGCCAGTATTTTGGTTACTGGTAGTGGTCATGGTACCTTGCAAAAGTCAAGCAAGAAGAGTGGGTCTTAGCAGATCCACCTGGTCATGGTGCCTTGCAGCAGCACACCAGTGGGATCAGCTGTGAACTCAGACACGCAGGCAGACATGCAGGTGGGTCCAACTTATGCTTGCTTCAGTTAAGGCCAATGCTTGAATCCATGCAAACAGGTAGACAACCTATGAAGTCTCTAAATCACAGGTGAATAAGAGTTTGCACCTAAGGAGAATATTCTTGTGCCTATGGGCAAAAGGCAGTGAAGGCAATAGTCTGGGAGACCTCAGAGATGGATAACTTTGAGCTGTCACAGATTGTTCTGTTTTGTGCCACCAACATCACAGCCTCATAGCATCAGAGGATCAGAACAAAGCTCATGGCAACCTTTCCTGCTCTGCTCACTTTGGACACTAACCAGTCATTTCTCTAATCTACTTCAGATTTAGGGGTAAAATTCAGGCCCTTGAAAAAGCTAAAGGAAGATTTACTGTCTCAACCCATGGACTCCAAGCTTCACCTAAAATACTCAGGTTGTCAGAGATGGATGCAATGATCTAAGGTATTCTACATTAATTTAACGCAGTTGAAAAATAAAATAAACCTTTTTTTTTTTTTTTTTTCAAAAGTGCTCACAGAACACTTCCAGATAGGAAAAAAAAAAAAAAAGAAACTCTGAAGATATATTTGGATGTGAAGTTTACTGTCTCATGGTGAACCAAATCTAACAGTTCTTACTCAGGCAAAACTTCCACTTAAGTCGCTGGGAGCTTTGCCTAAGTAATCACTAAATAAGGTCTGCAGGATTTGGCTTTAAGTTTATGTTTGTTGCTGGTTTCCAATGAATGGGTTTTGCTGAGATACATCACTTCAGTATCTAGCAATTTAATTCATTTACAGAAATGTGTAAATTCCACCAAATAAGCTGTATTCAGGCAGGTTATTTTTTTCTATAGCCTTTGTTTGGCCTTAATAGGCAGGCTATCTCTTGCATTACTAAACAGATCGGACTCCAGGAGTATTCTCACGGGAGAGCGGAGCATTGCAGCCTCTGATAGCGAAATTCCCAGCCTCTCTCTGCCCCCTCCCTTTCTCCCCTAGGTTAAGCAGCTGTAAAAAAGCTTAAACCATTTCAGTGAGGCAGACCTGCAGTAGGGCCACACCATACCTGATGAATCTGTCAGTCTCCTTGCACAGCTGTTTCCAAAGGCTGTCACTATATTGCTGGGCCTTAAGAGCAGTCTGCCTGGATTGCCTTTGCACTCTTTCTCCCAAAAAAAAAAAAAAAAAAAAAAAAAAAAAAAAAAAAAAAAAAGGCATCCTATAAAGGTCAGACCAAGGACACTTCTGCAGCAGACTGCTTGGCTCAGCCTGAGAAGTTACCTTATTACTTCTCACTTTTACCTTGTCATTTAAAAGCAGAGTGAACTTTATACCCTATCAGAGAAAGTATCTCCAGTGAATATACCTGAATTGCACTGTCAGGTATCAGGTTGGGAAGGAATCTGCAGCTTGACAGGATCCTTCCTGGAGCCGATGCTTTATCCACTCATATTTACTGCTGGGAACCATCATCTTCCCAACAGCTGCCCAGCCTTTGCCTTTGAGCAATATGAACCCACTTTCAGGAGATATTTTTATTATTATTTATTATTCCTATAGTGCCATAAGTGTGTGTGATGTTTTCCAGACTAATTAAGAAGACAGTTCCCTGCTCCAAGCAATTTGCAATCTCCTTTGAACAATAGTTTACTGCTTTTGCCCTCCAAGCCAAGCTCTAGTTGTATAATTATAAATAGATGGAGAGATAGAAAATGCACAAACACATATGGAGATAGCACCACAAGAAAAAGAGAGAAAAAGATTAATTGATTTGGTCTGACTGATTCAGTTTCTGAGGAATATACGGGTATAAATCCAGCCATGAAAACAGAAAACTTTCCTAACAGGGGAACATTTTGGGCCAGCACTGAATGCTGAGTAAATGAGAGTAATCCTCTGGAAATCAATAGGGCACTGAGTTACACAACTGGAGAATTTGTCCCTTCGGTGGCAATGTTTGTGGGAATGCTGCTTTGCGTTTCTTCCTCTAACACAGATTGCTGCAGGACATGTTGGGGGAGTGTGTATGTGTGTGGTGGGGACACTTCAGTGGTTTCGAGACTCCTTTTGGCAAAGGGGATGGGTTGACTGAAGTCTTTAGGTAGACAGCAAGGGTTGATGTGTAATTTTGCATAAGACAAGTTCCTAGTTTAAAAACAAAAACTCACCAAAACATCCCCCCACCAAACACCATGGCTAATCTTATTTGCATTAGAGATCGCTTTTGTTCAACCTGGGGAGGAAGCAAGTTTGTCTGAGAGGCGCACTTTAATACTTTCATCTCATAATAGAAGATTTACAGGTATGGACCCAAACCAGTGTCGACTCCCTACGAGTTTAATGCAAATTAGGAGATGAATGCTCATGGGAACAATACAGAAATGCTTCCACATGACTTCCTCCCACTGAATTGCTGATATAAGGCCCCTCTACAGGGTATAATACTGACAGCAGGGAAGTTTCCCCTAGCCTCCTCCCCCACCCTTCCTTCTGAATAAAGTTATTAAAGTAGATCAGACTAATTAACAGTAGCTTATCCCTATTGATTGAACCAATCCCTGTTGTGGAGGTGCCGTAAGAATGCCTTTACTTCGTTGTGAAAAACCTGTGTTAGGGAGGACAGTATAGTTGATTGTTTACTGGTTGCTCTTAGGGATTTTATCCATTATTCTTCATGTCTCACAGGCATGTTGAAGCCATATGTGAAGGTATGTAAACATGCACATAGAGGTATCCTTTGCTGAATCATTTTTAGTTAATGCCTGGATATAACAGGGGCAAGTATAAAACCAAGCAACAGCCCTTACAATGGCTCTACATGTTTTTCTTTTTCAGTCTTGAATATTTAAAATTACTACCATTAAAATCACCTGATGATTTAGTTTAACTATTATATTCTAAGGAAAATATATTGGGGCATATTAGGAGAAAGCTTAGAAGCAAACTGTTCTTGTTTGAAAAAACCTTAACATTGTAACTGATTTTGTTCTAATACCACTACAATAATAATCTAATTGCTTTAGGTAACATACGTCTCTACAGTCTGTTTGTGACCCTGTATTGGTTATAAATTTACACTATATTATTGCTGCTTATACTTCTGGCTGTAGGATGATACAAATGGCTGTATATTTTCCCAACTAACAGCAGCTTATTGTGGAACAAAAGAGGAAAACCAATCTGCTTAATGGCATACTAGGCTTTTTTCCTCTTTCAAACAGCATCACTAAACTACTTGGACACTGGAGTATTTCAGCATTCGGGTAATGTAAAACCTCTTTTCTCATCTCAGCTCAAAAGTGTAACTAAATAGATACCAAAGGATTTTAAAAAAAACACCCAAAACACTGTTTACAAGCTCGTTTGTTACAATTTGTCATTCAGTTTACAGACCAGAATTAAAACATGTGTTTTCCTGAATTTCTTTCTTCCTATTTTTTCCTGACTGTTATATTTAATATTTCAGCATTAAAGTAATATTTTTATGCTTCTTAAATAACATACTGATTTTTCTCTAAATTCTTTATTCTTCTTCTTTTTTTTTTTTTTTTTTTTTTCCAATTAGGACTAGTCAAATGCTGTTGCTGTCAGAGATGTGAACAACTTGACTCGCAGGAATAGCCAATTCAAATTACAGGCAACTCTCCCACCTCCAGGTATTTATTTGTAATAAACACTGAAGTCAACAGGGTTAGGTAGCTGTTGTTGTTTTCTTGGTTTTCCATGTTTGTTGGCTGGGCTTCCTGGGCAAAATGAATTCAGGATGAGGATGCAAAGCTGCCTCTGCTCCTTAAGGGCTGAGTGTCCAGGCAAGAAGTACTTGTGAGCCCCCAGGAAAGCTGTGTGTGCCAGCCCTGTGTGTAGGCAGGGGATCACACTGGGGCTGCCTGGAAAAGGCCAAAATGCAGATACACTGTTAGGTATTGCTAATGACCCCTGAGGACCAATAAGAATGGTACAAGGAGGTTCACATCCTGGCTCTGGGCTCTGCGCAGCCCAGCACTGGGGAAGAATCATACTGTTCTGTCCACACCAGGTTAGACAGGGCTAATAGCTAGTAGGGTAGATTTTCATCATGGGGCCACCCAGCATGCATGCTTCAGCAAGATTATAAACTATCTGTTAATCTACAGTTCTTTTACTACTTCATTAGCTGTACATTGCACTGTGGGAAAATGCTCCTGGTGCCCAAAGAGGAGACACAAACGAGTCCATGTGGTTTACCCAACAGCTGGGCATCATAGGCTGTAATCTGTTGTTGCAGGCAAACATGCAAATAAGAGAAGGGTGTCTGTATATCAGGGTAAGCATAAAACCAGTTCACAAACAAATTTAGCCTTTTGTCTAATGAATGATACAATGAGTTGTGAAGATTTCTAAGACAGATTGCATGCCTATTTCAGTATTTACACTAGATCAGACTTCTCTAAATAGGGATTTAGTAAGTTTCTAACAGTATGTAGCCAGAAGGGCTGCACCAGCCCAGAGATGTCAAACACAAGCTCCTTGTGTCTAGGTCCTATCGTGGTATCTATTTCAGGTACTCTGAATATGGTCTGCTTGCTGATGTCTGCTTAGAAAAACTTGGAGCAACAAAGCGCTGCCTGAAAATTTGAGGATATGCATTATTAAAGCTTGCTGAGTCTGATCACAGCATACTGCTCTGCTCATTTTGCTCTCACTGCTGCTTTATTAAATTTTGTTGTGTTTGTATTGAAGCATCTAACAATAGATCGTGCTGGAAGCTTGTATAGTACATGGGGCACAAAATAAATACAATCCCTTGCTGATCCTCTTCCAGTAATACGTTAAGCATCTGACTAACTTCTCTCATCTGTACCTCTTCCTTTTGTCCTCACCCCAAGGGGAATATATAATCCGTGTAATCTAATGTTTGCATTATAAAAAAATCTGTCTATAGTCAGCCTGCAAATCAAGAATCATCTTTAAAAACTTCATCTCTTAACAGTTTGGTAAGCTCATGTTTAAAATTATTATGCTGCCTTACTGCAGATAAAGTCTGGATTTACACAAGGACATGTATTTCAAAACTTATACATCCCTGATACTATATGTCTCTCTTCAGTCAAACCTATGGGTGTGTTTTAAAACTTATTAGGGCCTCTACCTAGTAAGTAGTAGGAGAAACTGCTAATTCTTCGGTTTCATGATCACTCTCTTAAAAAAAAAACCAAACCCACAAGTAAACAACCAAAAGGAGAAAAATTAATAGGCCAGAACATCATGGCTGAAAAGAAAAAACAGGACCAGCCACACAAAGAATGGTGGGACCACACGGCCAGCAAAAGAGATACTGTAAAAAAAAAAAATTGTCATTCACTTCAGCCTTTACTAGAAGGAAACAGGTACTGCAAATTTTGCACAACCTTATGCTTCCTGTTGAACATTTTAAATGGGTTGAAAGGCACAGCAGACACCTTTGCTAGGATTCATAAATAGGCTCCCACCTCATATTAAAGGCCTGAGTTTAATTTGTTTAATATTCCCACCACTAACGATGCCTATTTAAGACATCCTTTTAAAAGTTTGTAACATTAATTTAATGGAAAAATGCCAATACCGCTCTAAGAACTCTATTAGATTTTCTCCCTGTTAAATTAATGTTACTAACTTTTAATGGATGTTGTAATTAGACGTTATTATTAACGGGAATATTACCCAAATTAAAATCAGACCCTGAGAGAGAGACAACTTATGTTTACAAGTGCATTAAGCATTAGTATCTGGACATTATACATACAAACTGGTGGAGCCAGATGGCCTTCGCTTTGTTTTTCCCCTGTAACCTGCTACAGAACCAGGCACACATAGTTTTGTTAGCACATAATGTCTGCAAGAACAGCACAACTATTAATGCACCCACTTACAAAAGGAAGTGATGGTTTCTCCACCAGCTCTGGACTAGGAAAGGGGAGCTCCATCTCCCAATTTCACACTCAATTTAAAGGGTCACTCTCAAACCGGCCTGATTGGGTTCGGCAGCTTGAAATTGATTGTTTTGGTTGTAAAGCTTGCCTGCCATCCTAGCCAATTTAAAAAAAAAAAAAAAAAAAAAAAGAAAAAAAAAGAAAAAAAGACTGCTAAGCTACTAGCTTATTATGAGCTGGAGAGCGGTGTGAGAAGGAATGTCATGAATTCAAAGCTACTGAATCCAGTCTATTTAGTGCACGGGGAAAACGACAAAAGTGCCGTTGTTCATGAAAGGTGAGAGAGACAGTCCTTCCTTTTTCTGCTCTACATTTACAGTTCTGGCCCACTTCACCTGCAAAATTCCTGCCATATGCTCTTACTACACATGTATGGGTTAGGAGTTGGGTCTCAGCTGAGGAGAAACAGGACCACTTTTACCAAAAGTTCACAGTTATCTCAGAAACACTCTTCTTCCAGTTTGGGAGGGGGTTTTTTTTTGTATTTCTGTAACATAAAGGGACCCTACATCAGCAAGTAGGAAAGTTCAAATGCCTTTGACATTACAAGAATATTCTGAGCTATTGTCCTTGAGTTTAGGCTTCTGTTGTTGGGGGGTTTTTTGGTTTTGGTTTTTTTTTTAAAAAAAAAAAAAAAGAATCATCCTGGTTGTATTTTGGAAGAGAAATGTACTTCATCAATTTACGTTGTGAACAAGCTGAGCTGCTGTTCAGCAAACATGGGCTAAAATACATGCTGCTTTAAAAACAGAGTTCAAATCCAGTAATAGGTGATTGAACTCTTTGATGCAGAGAAAGGAAATAAATTATTAGAAAACAAATTTAAGAAATTAGAGAAACAATATATGTATTTAAGATGATGAAATATGACTTGTTCTGTCCTACAAAACTTATAATACAAATCTTTCAAAGATGTAAAAAGTAAACTTTCAGACCTTGGGCATTGTCTGTCGGTGCTGTGGTGCTGCCTTTGCACTGGCAATTCTTTCCTCATGTCAGTTCTGCAGTGTGACAGGTTTTCCTAATTTCAGCTCCAGTGGATATGTCTATGAGACAGAAGGCCGAAATATCAATGAACAATTAAAAAGGTTTGGTTTTTTTTTCTTATTTTTTAGCGTTTTGAGTGCTTGCTAGACCTACACGGTAGCAGCAGATATTATTTTGGAATGTGTTGCTGCTGGCTCAGAGCTGAATCTACAAGGATAAGGGTAAAGCTAATCAGTTCTTTTCCTTCATAACTGCTTATTGACAAAATATAGTATATTCTTTCCAAGGTGAAAAGGGTTTGTATGTTTCAATGTGTATTTTCAGGTGAAAAAAAACAAACCAAACCCAAAAACAATTAAAAAACCCCCAGGAATAAGCATTTCCTTTTTCTGTTTGGGTTGGGCTTTGTCTTTTCTTGGCTACACCACCCTGTTCTTTTAGTGAACAAAACAGAAAACATGTAGTGGCAAAAAATGGAGAAAGCACATGAACAACTCACTCTCCCTGGTGAAAGAGATTCTACTTTTAGATTACTTAGTCTTTCCTTTAAAAATTGTAAATGAATGCTAGGAAAAAATTCCTAATTAAATCAGAGGGAGGAAAAACTCCAGCTCCAATAAAAGGGATAATGTCAAGAAAGTGTAATTATATTGCAGATGTCCTGTCAGGAAAAAAAACCTATATCACACCCAGGAGTTCCTCAGTAGTTGCCATTGTAAGCTTGGCAGCCATTTTAGTGCTAAACCATGACCCTTAGCTCCCTCTCCCCTCCACATCACTCCCACATCAAGGAAACATTTCCCTTTTACAGTAATCAGCATCTTCCCCTGGCAGACTTAAGAAGTATGTACTGATACTGTCCTACAGTGGCCTTGAAAACATGTGACAAGGCTGAAACTTTTTTAAGTGACAAGAAATTCTGAAGAAAAATTTCACAGACAGCAGCAGTTTCCACAGTTCCTTGACCATTAGCACTGCCCATGGACATAAATACACTTTGTGCAAATAGGAGAGTTTCAGAAAAATGGCTACACGTTTAGACAAGTTCTAAAGCCAAAACCAAAGCAATAAAGTCATACTAATCACCATAGTATTAATGTCATAGTAAATGGGATGCTCTTGCTGTTTCATAATGAGGTTATCCATGGATATCTACAAAACAAAATTTAGTTTAATCTTTTGTAGTTATTCCATATTATTATTTTAGTCACAGCTATTAAATAAATCACTAAACAGATGTAAATTGAACAGCATTCAGCAAATAGCCTGAAGCGAAAACTCAGGTCTTTTAATATATTTTTTAACTTTCTCCAGCATCTGTTTTTTGGTTTTTTTTTTTTCTATGAATAGTGTGCCAAAGGATTCTTCAAATGCCAAATACTACATACTTGTAAATGCTCAATAGGCAAAGTGCCTCTGCACTGACATCATGGGTTTTACCTTTGCTGCTTCTGTGTTTGGCTTTCTATCATTGGAAGGCTGGATGATGTGAGAGAAAAATATGATGGATGTTAATGGAATGAGAAGTCATTATTATTATTATATAAATATTATTTTTTTAAAATATTATATTATTATATAAATAATAAACTTTGTTCTCTGTAAACTGTGCACACTTTGAAAGGTGCAGGGAGCACAGGAGAAAGAATGAAAGCATCAGCCTTTCCTATGACATTTCTGTCTTTGAATATAAACTAGTCAAACCAGTGCTGTGGTAGTAGATTGGGTGCATAAACAGATACATTTTTCATCAGTTCTTCATCCTTTCTGTTACAGGATATCAATTCTTACTTCTCTCTTTTTTTTTTTTTTCTCCTAGCATTATAGCTGATCAAGCTACTCCAAGAGAGGCTATCCCCCAGCCTGCAGATGAATGCAGATTGCTGGAGGCAATGCTCCATGTGCTCCTGTCTTTCTTCAAGAGCCTCACAGGCACTATGATGGACTAGGTTCTGCGCCAGACAACATTTTCGGAAGTGCATTCTGTACTGTGGCCTTTAGGGATGTATGGTCTCCTCTCACCTTCATGTGCCCAAGTGTACATCCTTTGTACCATAAAAAGGTAGGTTCCCCCATTGCAAGGCACAGGATGGGAGTGGAGTGTAGATGCAGCCTGGACCTTCTCTGGTGACAGCAGTGGGGACATATCTGCCATGATAACCTCTCTGAAATGCAGGTACATCCTTGTGATGGGCACCTGGCATGTGAACTGCAGCCAGCTGGTTTTGGCCATGTGATGAATGATCATCCCTTTACATGATTGTGGTATACATGCCAAGAGGGTTCTCACTGAAGTCTGTTGGGCATCTCTGAACTTTGCAAGTTTGCAGTAATCTTAGTGTGAATACAGGCTGTTTTTTCTCCCTTCTACGTGTTACAGGGGGAGAGAAAAAAAGAAAGTGATAGAAATGGGAAAAACCTTAAAATGGGGGGGGGCTTCCGCTCTTTTTACATTCACCTCCAAATGACAAGCTGTCTGCAAATCTTTTGCCGTGCTTTTTACTTCCTCTAGCTGTCTATCCCCAATGTGAACAGAGAAAGATTTATGTGGGTTTTAAAGTGAACCTAGATAAATTTCTTTAAACTGGGTGACCTCTGACCCTACCTCATCTTATCCCTCCCCTTTTCACTCAAATCCAAATTCCTCTTGACTTGAATGAGAGCAGCATCAACTCCTCAGTTAATTATGTCTGTTAATATTATGTGACATATTAGATTGCAAGTAAAATGCATGAAGATCAAAAAGGAGCTAGTCAGCATGAGTAAAGGAGAAGGCATTGACGTGTAGAAATCGGTGTGACTGGAGCATCCCCCTCATTTGTGCTCAGGCTTGGAAAGCGTGGGAGGAGGTGATTTCTCAGAAGTGATGCTGTGCAGACCCCTTTCCCTACATCCTCCATTCACACAGATTCAGTGCAGGGCTTCAGGGCTGCCTCTTGGGCTACCAGGCATTCCCTGCCAAGGGTCAACAGCTAACAGCTACAGCTTGGAGAGTGTGGGGCAATATCATCCAAGGCACAACAGCATGAGCCAAAGCTAATAAAGACAACAGTAACTGAAGAGGATATAGGGTCACTGATGCTTTAACTTGAATCATAACTAGAAAAAAGAAAAAGAGTAGTGAACAATCTCATTTTAAACTCATAGCATTCTTGCAGAATTCAGATACTAGGGAGAGAAGAAACTCCTCATTTCATTAAAATTACTATATTAAAAACATATTCAAATAGAACTATGCATGCAGGTGAAAACCTTTGAATTCGTGGGACTCTGGATTGTTGGTCTGCATTCTTTTTAGCCTCCTTTTTTTTTCCTCCTCACTGAAACCAAAAGGTTAAATAAATTCTTTTGTTCAGTCTTGTATCTTCTAGTTTTGTGCTCATTCCTACATACACAAATCAATAACTTTGTGAGGGAGACCAGGAGCCGGAAAAGTTAGCTCTGATCCACTTTGAAGTTCTTGTGCTTCTGTTAGAGCTGGCTTTTGTAGTGCTTGAAAGGATTCAAATTTTTTACTGTATAACTAATGATTGAAATCACAAGCCTGTCGGGGCAGCGTATCAACAAATCTGGATAACTAGTGAAGAACTCAGCACTGCTGTACTGTATTAACAGTTCTCCTCACTATAGGTGACAACCATGGAGTCCGAGAATGCAAGAACATGTCTTCTACTGCCAAGGACCAGCTGACACCCATGGAGGCACAGAATGGGAAAGGCTGCATGCACCGAAATGGAGGAAGTTTATAAAAAGATTTTTGTTTTCATTCATGCTGTGACCTAAGTAACGTCCCAGTTTAAACATTAAACTTGAGGTCATTAACTTGTCACAGTGATTTCTAGTTTAAAACTATAGTAAAATAAGAGTTAAGAAGGCATGAAAAGGCTCATTAATTGATATGATAAAGCTTGCTGAAATGTAACCCTTTCTAAACATATATCTAGAGACAGTAATTTTAAGTTATATTGTTGAAACTACATGCATCTTTTAAGCCAGTGACAAATTCACATCATATCTTAAAGATGAGGCTATGTAAAAAATGGATTTCCAAGGAAATGAAATTATCAGAGGTTTGGTCCTTCTTTTGCTAAAAATAAAAATATTTTGTGAAATTATAGTTTGTACTTAGGAAATGTAGGAGAACCAGGCAATTATATGTTGCCCATAAGTTGCAATCTGACATCTGTACCAGATGATTTACACAAGAAAATTAACCATGTCTCATCCATCACTATTAATTTTTACACTTTAAAATAGGCACAACTTAGCTGAGGCCAACATACTCTCTTGACATTGATGTTATGTTACTGCCAGTCTCAGTGTTTTAAAGTAAGTGAAATTATTTTCATTTTCATTAAAAATCTGAATACAGCTAGTGAAAATAATTCTAAATTTTGACCAAAAGTAATAATTCGAATTTTCTGTTGGGTTTAATCTTTTCTTCGAACTGAGAGTGGCATTTTTCTTTCCATCTTAGTACAGACACTTTCAATCAGCTTCAATTATTAATGACCGTGATATACCAAACACAGTATATATAACCTATCTCATATTTAAAGGAAAATGGCTGACAACAAAAAGTCAACATTTACCACAACCTCTTTTCCTTAGTTAGAACAATAGAGCATAATGGCACTTGGATTTTGAAAACTGGAGATTGCCGAAGTAGATGAGCTGCAGTATTGGTCTTGTTAGCCCCTATCACTCTCCTCGTAATTACCCTTTCTGTCCCAGAGTATCGAAGGTTTTGTTGAGAAATATCTGGATTCCAAATGAATCACTCACCTTTGTCTCAAATTGCCTGTAGGACAGCAGCATCCCAGAGCGGTGGGCGGTCTGTGCCTTTGCTGTTTGAGAAAGAGCTGATAATTCTCAGCATGTCTGTGCCTTGTGTTCTACAGTTCATTACATACATTACCAGTGTAGGACAGAATCGTGACATTTTTTCCCTCCTCATTCATGCTGTTCATACCAGAAGCAGACACTGCATCTACAGGCTGGTTTTTAATCGGATTTTATTAATAGGCATCTATTGTTACACAAGAAAAACAATGACAGATCTGAAATCAAAAGGGAAAAAAGTAAATCACCAAGGTTTTTCTCTCATTCTGGAGAATGATTTGGACTGGTGGGAAAAACTTTAGCAAATTTCTTGATAGTCTTCTGAAGTTCAAGTTTATAGTGAGCAAATGCTTAAAAAATTAAAGTGCCCTTTTAAAGTTAGAAAGCAAGTACACTGGTAATACCTCTTCATTGTTTATGTATAAAGACAGCCAAATATTTACTTCTTGGACATTATTCTGCCTTCTCAGTATCAGGCCTTCAGCTAATGTGGCTGTGAATACTAAGTCCTGCTATATTCTGATTAGAAAAGGAGAAGATTCTTTTTCCTACTCATAAAGAAGCAGGTTATCACTGTAAACCACAAGCAGAATGTCTATTAATAAAAAATGTACGGTCACCCACAAATTCACATGTATTTTCTGTTAACGCATCCATTGATGTTTTTATTTAATAGAACAGCAGCCACAAAACGGTGCATTTCAGGATCATAAAGATTTTGAATCACTCTTGATCAGGCTGAAATAAAGGTGTTTTTGCCCTTGACAGTAACAAGGGCTTGATTTCACCAATGTGTCTTCCTCTAGGTAAAAAATTTCAAAAAAGCTGCTGATGATTCATTGTCTAATGGACTGATAGGGGATGAAGATGTCTAAAAGAAAACAAAATACTTGAGGGGAGGTAAGGATTTACTTTGCTCTGGTATAATTTTGGTTTGATTATACTTGTTTTCATTTTACCATGGCTAAAATTTATATGCCAGATTGCTTTGTTTTGTTTCTCTGCATGCAGTGTAGACAAACTGATAAATAAACACTGGGTTATTATAGTATATTGAAGATAGATAAAATGGAAAAATAATTCTTTTACATCTCAATTGAGCCTTGAAATAACATCTGTATACTTAAGTGACATCTAGAAAAATACATCAGAATTTATGTTAACTGAGAAATGTACATATTCATCATTAGTCACGAAATAAAACAAATTAAAAATTAAAATATGCTGATGGTAAATGTGTTTAATACTGGTACACACTACCTACTTTCCACACTTTTGAGATCAAGACCAGCAAAGCACTGGAATATGCCTGAAATTAAGTTAGAAACAAAGATGTATTTCAGCCCATAATTGAGCTAGACCCTTGCAGAAACAGTTGGACCCTTAATTCTTTTCAAAATTCTCATTACACCAAAGAATTGCACTGTGCTGGAAACCAGTGAACTGTCTTTCCAGCTGAAGTATTTTCTAAGTGTAAAGCCATTTATTGAATATAAGCATTTCAGATGTTCATTAGCTTTATTGTATCTTCGTCTTTATAATTTTCGTAAGTTTGCAGAGTTCAAAATGAAAACTACATTTTGTGTCACATTACTAGCAGTTTTATGCACAAACACAGTGAATTAACTGTTTTGCTGTAAATCAATTTAATGGTTTTCACTATAAATGTAATTGGTAATTTTTTTAAACAGTAACTAACACTTTATAATACAGTATTTCTATATATAGCAAACAGTTCAAGGGACTTAATTACACAGTGACAGAGACTGTTATGTTCTCACTGTGTAATTTTAAAAATTGTTTTTAACAATAAGGAACAATTGAAATTTGTCAATTTAAGAGTGACAAAAAATGTTTTTGACTGTAAATGCAGTACTTAAATTGTTGTTTTAACAGTAGACTTGTCACCTTGATGTAGCTGGATGTCATAAAACCAGTTTAAAACTATAAATTTAACTGTTAAATCTAATAGCAAAACTATTGTTGGCTAGTATTTGTTAAAATGCAGGAATTAAAAATTAGATGAAGACATAAAAAAATGAGCATTTAAATTGTATTTTGGGAGTTGCTTTAAGTGTATAATAATTAACATCAGTGGAAATACTGCCATGAAAATGATATGATTTTACATCAGAGAATTCATTGAAATAAACTCTTAATATTTGGGACCCCCACATAGAGAGAAGCAGAGCTCCTCCTCACACCTAAAAATGAGGCTAAAGTTAAAAGCATTTATAAAAGAAGGTATTAACCCCTACCACTACAATCACAATACACATTATTCCCTTGCATGTGTAAAACCTCGGACTGTAACTGAAGTAGGAAAACCACTCAGGAGACTGCTATAGAAGTAAACATGAAGTAGCCCTCACTTCCTCTTTGGAGCTCTCGCATCCAGCAGCACTCCAAGTGCTGTGCCACTTTGCACTGCATTGATGTTCAAGCAAACCATGAACCATGGACATGTGCTTACACCAGTTATGGCTCATCAACATCAAATATCGAACTTGGGAGGCTTAGGTAAACTAAAGCTTCCAAGCACAGGAAAAAAATGCCTGTGGGTTTCCTGGCTGGGGAAATCCCTATTGCTTCGTAACGAAAAGTGATGATTGCTGATTGTGCACAAAACTGTCCAGCTGGTTCCCTAGCTTCTCACTCTGCCAAGCACAGCACGGCTGTGTTCACTGAAAATGCGGCAGAGATAACTGTGACGGAAAACATGTAGTACTAAGTGTACTCCAGTGCTTGCTGACGGAAGGTGGAAGAACTAAAGAACCATTTCAAGGGAGAGGAGCACAGAGGAGAGGCAGAACTGAACACCACCCACTGTTGAATGGTCTCCTTGCTCCCATATAAATGTAGGACTGCAACCCTGTTTCTACACACTTCATTATTTTGATCACTTACACTAATATCGCAGAATCCTTCTAACCTGCAGGCACTGCCATTGCTTTCTAGCTAACTCTCTGCCAGGATGGCTGCAACATCCTCTTTCCCCAAGAGGAACAGCTTTCCAAGGAACAGACTTGTGCTCAAAGTCCTGGAGCTCCTAAGAGGTCTCACTTCTTCCTCCAGTGTTTCACGGAGCTCAGGACAGCTGCTTGTTGCTGGCAGGCAGCCCTGCTGTTCCCCAGCTCTGCTCTGTCCACCCACCGGAGAAGCCAGCTGCGAGTCGAGAGCAGAAGTCACGACATCCAGCCACCACTAACTCCCTTTGTCAGAGCTGCACTCAGGTGGCTGTGAGGGGAAGGGAAAAGAGCTGGGCTGGGAGCTGGGAAGGTGGTGAGCAAAGGACAGAGGTGGGATCTGAGGACAATCCTTAGGGAAAGAAGATTTGGGAGATGCACAGAAAATGCACTCACTGCACATCTGCACTAGTTCTCAGGTCTGCTTCTCCAGTCTTTTGAGTACCTGTGTCATCCTCATTTGTGCTGCCCTGTTGTGAGATTGTGTCTGCTGTGTCTATGGCAATGTTGTCTATCACAAACAAGGGACCTTAAAGGCTGCCAGAACAATCATACAGTGTTATGCTCAATACTAGAGATCAGATTTTGCAATAACAGAGAGGAAAAATTCAACCCACTTTAGCTTATCTGTCTATATTAGTAATAAATTCCTACACAAATGAATTTAGCAACTGCATTGCCACTTTTGCCTAGGCTGTGTAGGAACTAGTACGTTCTGTGTTAAGAGAATGATCCGTAGTCATGACATTTGGATCCAGTGAGAGCAATGCCTTCAAACAGAGAGTTAAACTGCAGGTTATGCTAGCCTGTACTCTCTTAAGTGAACACTAAAAAATGTCTGAGGGCCAAAATTCTCTGCCAGCTACACATAAACAACTCCAACTGACTTCAATAGGAGTTTCCTGTGTGTATCCAGGAGCAGATTTTAGAGCTAAGAGTATGCATCAAAGTCTAAATAGTAAATGTTAGTGAATTGACATTCTGTTTATTCATTATTTTCAAATGTCGATAGGGGTTTCTCTGTGTAATATAAAATGATTTGGTTGTCACATTTTTAATGAAGGCTTTTAATTACTCTTGATATACAGTATTGTACTGGTTGTTTTGTACAGTTGCTTTTGTGCTTTTAACCAAATCCCCTGTCTATAAGAAAACCTGCCTACATCAGGGTTTTGGTCAAATACAGCCTTTGTCATTGCTTTTATACAGATGACGCTTTCAACTTCTACCAGAAAGCATGAAAGGGGAGATCTATACTAGATGAGCAGTGTAGGTAAAGGAAAAAAGGAGTTCATTTTATTGCAAGATGGAAAACTGAATATAAGCCAGCAATGTATGCTCACAGCCAACCATATCTTGGGCTGCATCAAGGGAAGCGCGACCAGGAGGTCGAGGGAGGTGATTATCTCTGTCTACTCCGCTCTCATGAGATCCCACCTGGAGCACTGTGTCCAGTTCTGGGGTCCCCAGCATAAGAAGGACATGGACCTGCTTGAGCAGGTTCAGAGGAGGCCACGAAGATGATCAGGAGGCTGGAGCACCTCCCCTGTGAGGACAGGCTGAGGGAATTGGGTTTGTTCAGCCTAGAGAAGAGAAGGCTCCAGGAAGACCTTATAGCAGCCTTCCAGTACCTTAAGGGAGCCTATAGGAAAGATAGGGAGGGACTCTTTATCAGGGAGTGTGGTGATAGGACAAGAGGTAATGGTTTTAAACTGCAAGAAGGTAGATTTGGATAAGATATAAGGAAGAAAATCTTTACTGTGAGGGTGGTGAGGGACTGGAAGAGGCTGCCCAGAGAAGCTGTGGCTGCCCCCTCCCTGGCAGTGTTCAAGGCCAGGCTGGATGGGGCTTTGAACAAACTGGTCAAGTGGAAGGTGTCCCTGCCCATGGCAGGGGGGTTGGAACTAGATGATCTTTATGGTCCCTTCCAGTCCAAACCATTCTATGATTCTATGATCTTTAATTGCTTTTTGATAAGAGTATATATGGTTGTATATATGGTTATATATATATATATATATGGTTATACTGAGGTCCTATTTGAGTCACTATCTAATTTTTTGGGGAGGGGTTTGCAGTTTTAAAAAGTTATAATCAGGGGGACTAAGCTTTTTCACAAAATGAGAGTGTCTGTGGCTGTGTCTTTGGAAGGGTGGCTTTGGATCAGTCCTTCTGCTGCCCTAAAAGCCCAGGTTTTGATTCCTATGGAAACAGAGCAATGGAGGCTGGAAACTCTGGCACTCTTGGATCTCACCCACTGCAACACCATCACAGGGCAGACACAGGAGTTCTCAGGTCAGGCGCAGGCTTTCTGCATGCATTTGACCTGGTTCTCTGCTGGATGAGGCATAGACATTTTCCAAAGGACATCCAAAAGTGTGAGGCATTTGCATATCTGCAAAAGACTGCAATGCCCCTTTAATGAACTGCAGGCCCATGGGATAAATCACATTTATGGGCATGTCATGTCAAACTGCTAATGTTTAAGCAGGGGGTGGCCAGGATGGAACAGGTTCTGGGAGAATATTGACCAAAAGGAGAGAGGCAGCAGAGGACACCAGCTTCCCTTTTGCCCCCACCTATGACCACACAAAAAGTCTCCGACTTCCTCAGCATTGGTACTTTCAAGAGCCACCTCTCTCCAGGGGTCAGGTCCAAAAGATTGAAGCAACATCTCCATTCCCAAAGCCAAAACATGAATAGTGTCCGTCAGTCTCTCAGTGTGATTTTCAAGCACTATGTGATACAAACATTTTTTATATATATTCATAATTGCATGGACATATGAATGGATGGATGCATGCAAATATGTATCTGTGTATATATTATAGGGAAAAATGAAAGCAACATGCAAAATACAGAACCTAGAATGCAACTTAACACCTGTACTGGTGACTAGTTTCTTAGGGCCTAGATAGCATACCTCAAATATTAATCAGCGTTTATGTTTCAAATTCTAGTGCTCTTTAATTGCCTTAATACAGAAAGTCTCCTACTTTGGTATCGTGGAAGGGCTCACATGTAACAAAAATAAACACATTAAATAAATAAATAAATAAATCCAATCTCCTAGGTACTAATTTGCCATGGATTGTATTTAAGTCCTCATCCATTATGTGAATTAGAAGTGAAACAAACACTGGCATCAATACTCTATTGCAGCCAGACCAGCCTGAGATCCAAGTGAGTGTGTGTCCTGGACAGTTTGTATTGATGCTGTCCTGAGTATCACGCTCATCAATAATGGAAATAATTGCATTTTAATAATTAAAAAACCCCCATCATTTTCACAGAGGTAGAAATGATGACTTTGTTCCCTCCCTGCAGTTTATCTACCTTCTAATGACAGGAATGATTCACCAAGCAGCTCTTTTATAAACACACAAATGCACACAAAGAAATCTGCTTTTATTCAGGTGAAAGAGTATCAAATGTCCCTTAAATATCGACTTATCAATACACTGCATTGGGAGCTTTGAAATGAAAGGTGAAATGTATGGAGGAAGAGTAGCCACTTCCCTCCTGGCCCTATTTTTCTTAATGTCCTGATAATGGGTTGAGACAAGTCATAACAATTCTTATTCTGATTATTTTGAAGTTTTTGGACTAATGTGACATTCAAACACTGAAACCTTCAAAAAATGGGGAAGCTTAATAATGCAATAATATCTTGCTGTATACTGAGTCTGTACAGCATTTTAATGTGGATCCAGATAAAAAGTTTTGTCTGTTAGTTCTCATGCTCTTTTGGTTTTGTAGTTCTTAGGTTTTTCATTAGTCTTCTCTTTTGTTTTTCTTTATTCTTTTATTTATCCTCTGTGCAAAACAATCTTGAATTTATTTTGTAGGCTTAAGTCTGTCTCGTGTAAAACTAACTAAATCACAATATCAACATGATCATAATCTAGCCCCAAGTTGTCTTCTCACTACTTTTTTGCTGCTAGACAAACATCGAGGGTATTTTTCCCAGATTGTGTCCTCTATCTGGGATTTTGCAGATTAAAAATATCCCAAAATGACATACTCAAATGTCTTGGAAACCCAAATTCCTGAAAGTGGAAAATAAATAAACTATCAGAAAGGAAACAACAGTGTCATAAAATTCACTTTACTCTTTGTAGACTTTCTGATGTTGATTTGAAAAAATGCATAATGAGGAATGGGTAGATTGCCTGGCCTCTGCAGTAGCCAGTATAGTTTGGGTTCTTGCTCACTTAGTCTTTCCCTTTTGACTACAGTCATGATTCAAATGGATGTGATTAAGGTAATGTTCAATAAAGAACTGTGCATGAAACTCAGAAAAAATCAGACACCAACTGTAGCAACTTATGGCTCTCTGCTTCATATTGACCAATATCTGAACTAACATCCAAAAAAGTCCTTTAAAAATGTGTGCTAAAATTTTCCACTGAAATGTCAGGTTTTGAGATGTCTGTCACTTTTTCACATACTTGAAGAAAAATATTTATTTTATAAAACATTTATAAACTCTTTTCACTTAAAATCAAAAATTTTACGATAGGTCTGTCCTAAATATAGCTTAATTTTTATCTTCTACAGAAATAAACTCAAAAAGCAAACACTTTACTAGAACCAGTGAACAGAAATAATCTACACATATGCCTGAAACTAAGTGGATGCATAAATGCTTTGTCACCTCAAGCCTTTCAAACATAAGCCTTTGTATTTATTCATAATTTTGTATTTGTCTATATATAACAATAATATGTATAGAAAAACATCACCTATCTCTCAAAAAATAATGGTTATTCCTTTATGTTAGAAAATTTTTTGTTAGATGCAAAAATCAAAATCTAGATGAATAAAGCCTATTCATCTAGATTGTTATAAAGCCTATGCTGTGACTGTATAATCTATGCTAAAATTTCAAGTAGGCAGTTAAGATTTCAAATCCTTATTGAGAATAAAATTAAGACTACCAGATATCAACATAAATATTCACTTGCAAGCAAAGGATATTCTCTCTTTGAGCAAAGGATGTCCTTCCACTATGCCAAAATAAATAACCTAAACCCTCTTTTGTTTCTTTACACTTGCTGTTTAGCTTTGTGTCATACCTATTTCTTTCCTTAAAGCTACTTAGCAGATTAATTCAGGAGAAATAGACGCCTTATTGTTGATTGTATAAATGATTCAGGATGTTTGACATGTTTAATTTGACAGAATGGCACAAATTGCAGCCTTACCCTGCACTTTGCTAGTCCACATGCACCAGGACCACCTCTAGGATCATTAAAAGTTCAGTTAATTCAGTAGCACTTTGCACCGAAGAGTTTTACTGCAATGATTAGGTTTTCAAAGACAGCAGCAGGCCCTTCCCTCCCAGCCCAGCTTCTCTCTCAGATTGCAGTGAAAGTGAACAAATAAAGAGGGGGGGAAAAATGAAAATACCTGAAGAGAATAAAGAACAAGGGTGATGGGGTAAGATGGATTACTTGAATTTTCCACCAATCACTGAACAACACATTGGCTAAAGCATTGATTGATGAAGTATTTAAGTCGTCAATCTCACATCACAAGCCTTTTTACAAATGGCTGCAGAAAGGGGCTGACATCGAGGTGGTATCAATGGAAGTTGGCTTTGCTACAAAATATAAGAAAGACCTCTAGTCCACAATTTGCTCTCTCGCAAGATGTTCAATAACCACTTTCGACGGCCACTTTGCCAGCAAATGTTTCACTTAAAATGTCGGTATTCTTTACTCAGGACTGCTGTCCACCTCTAAATTTATAGGCCTTTACTATGGGAAGATTTACTTTCTTTTAGTTTTCGGTCAGATTATTTTTCCCCCATGCAGACTGCTTTTCAATTTACATGGAGGTTTTCTTGGTGGGTACTTTTTGCTTTTTTTCCCGTTCCTTAAAAGAATTACAACCAGTTGTTGTCTCCTCAGATATGTTTTAAAACAGTAAATCAGTCATTGCCAGAAATCTGTGTTTGATTGAGAAATCAGCTTGTTCTGGCTTTTTATTTCTTTCCTCTCCTTCACTTTTCTTGTTCATCGACATTAACCTAAAAATAAAGCACAGAACTTTAGTTTAGTGTCTGCAGAAGCTGTTGCTGCAGAGACAGGTCACTTCTTGGTTACCATCAGCATCACACCATTTGTTCCCTGAAGTCCCCTTCTTCTTCCAGGGGAATATGATAAATGTAAGGAACAGCTCATATCAAGGGAAAGACAGCCAAACAATTCAGATTCTATGAAGGAAAAAGAAAGAAAAAAAGCCAGCAAAAGAGACTACATACCCCAGCATGAAAGAGCATCTTGATTTCAAGTTTTCTTTCAGGAGTCGTTAATATTTTATGAGACCACACAGAGTGTTCCTCCAGTGACATTTTTCTAAATAATGTAATGTGCAGTAAAGTATCAGACAAAGGGGAGGAGGAGGAAAATCGCATTGTTTAGATTTAAAAAAAAAAAAAAAAAAAGCTCATTTGAAACCAAGCATTCTCAAGGTTGGTTGGTGCCTGGATCCAGAACCCCAACCTTTTGTAGAGTCAACACTTATCAGAGGAATGGTGCCCAGAAATAAGGAGAATACCTTAGGTTTTTGTTCTTTTGTGGGTTTTTTTCTTTTTTCTTTTTTTTTTTTTTTTTCCTGTCTTACTTTTTTCCTTTCTTTTTTCTTTCTTCCTTTAGGAGAACCTAAGTATATGCTGCAGGGTCACCAGGCTCCCTTCTCTGTATCAATAAAAAGTGATGGGGCAGGGAATGTCTACAGAAATCTGTGAAAGAAAGACTGGCAAAAGCACAGTGTCTCCTATTTTCTTCTTTCCTGACCCTCTCATGTATGGGAGCTTTTCTTGGAAGAAAATTTTGATCTAAACCTCTGTGTGTAAACACTCATAGAGTTTAAGGAAATCTGTGAGTAACTTACAGAACAGGCCCAAGACCTCACAGGCCTCCCAGCATTGCAGTAGTTGACAATAACTCAAAAACCCTACTTTGGGCCAAACTGAACCCCCAGATCATTGGCTTTATAACAGCAAAGATTGCTGTTATGAAGCAGAGAGAGTCCAAACTTTCAAGACTACTCCAGTTTTTAGGTTTTGGGTCACACATTTTCCTGGCCTATTTAGGGGCTTTCACTCTGAAGCAGGTACAGGTTTTCATTATGACTTAATGAACAACCATTCCTCGATTAAACCATTTCACTTTGCAAAAAGCAACAAGGTAAAAGCATTCATGTAAGAGTTGAACTGACAAGTTGCCAATTTGATAGCTTGTAATTTCCCTACTTATGCTAGCTCATGCTGATCAGAGGTCTGAGTGACTTATCTTGGTCTCTTAAAATCATAAATTTTAGAAGAACAAAGTAAAATATTCTGCTTTTTTGTTATTAATTTCACACTCCCAACCCTAATGAGCCTTCTGGAGCTGTCCTTCTGAAAATCTGTGTTTAGATGAACAGAGAAGCCTTGGCACAAGTTTTCTGAAATCAGCTTAATATAATAAATATAAGGTATTATTATACTGTATGTGGATCTGCATAGGACTAATTACTAAATAATATTCTTAGAAAAGACTTAATTTAGAATATACTATAATCTAATTGGGTAACTGAAGAAGTAACCATCAAAAAGCACAACTTGTATAACACAAGATTGAAAAATTATACTTAGTTTTAAATATGGAAAGTATCTAATTGACATCAATTTGTGATAAACAAAATCACTGAGCAGCAAATTTCATGAGCTTCCCTCCCTTTGAGTTATTTAGACAGACACAAGTTAGTGATCACTATTGTTGCGCAAACACACTATATGGGACCAAGATGAATATAATATACTGTAGCAGTAAGGCATGGAGTGAATCAGACAACTTGTACAAAGCTTCAACTGAATTTATCGTATTAAATAAGAATCCAGCTCACCACTGCAGTTTATATGAGCAGTTAAAATGGTTTGCTTCTTCCCATTACATGACAACGTAATCGAATAAATCAACGGCTGGCAGAAATCCTACATTTGAAATATCTCACATGTTTCCTATGGCACAGCAGAAATCTTCACGAGAAAACAGAAAGCCAAGGAAGTTGATAAAAGGCATTTGTAGAACTGCTGTTGCTGAGAGTTGCACCCAGGCTAGGAGTTAAATTGCACAAGCTTTGATCATTCAGACAGACAAAATACGTGCAACCTGATCTTAAGGTATGAAGGGATGTTGTATCAGATATAGCAATTACATAATTATACCCCAGTCATATAAACACTTATATATGCATATGCTTATCTTCACTAATAGGAGTAAATTGATTTAATTACTACTCCTGAAAGTAAAATTAAGACACACTCACATGTTTACAAAATTGTTTACAAAATTCAAGTTCTGTAAAGATGTTTTATCTGTTTTGTGGGTTTTTTTAACATGTTCATGAATAACATGCAAGTGTGAGGTAACCGAGGTAGCTGTTCAACTGAGAGCATGGATAGGAAGCAGTCAGAAAAGAAATTCTGTCACAATTAATGTCAGTGGGAATTTTGCCCTTCTTTTATCCTATGATTCAAAACCAGAAGAAAAGGATCAGTTGAAATGTTTCTAGTAATTTATTCAAAATACCATGACAAATGTTTTGGAATATGATAAAATAAATTAGATATAGACAGCTATTTAGCTGGTAAGATTATCTGATGATATTTACCTTCTCCACATGTGACTATTTCACCAACAAGATAGTTGTCTTTGCTTGATCACTTTCATACATGGTTTCTCCAACATCTGCCTCCTGCTTTAGGAGGTAGCACTTCTTCATGCATTTGTTCCACCACTCTAGAGTGTGTTGGAACACACTTCTGAAGCTGGCTGCTTTACAATCATTATCCTCACCCTTTCCTCCTTGTTCCTAATCCTATGTTCTTACTCATTCCGTTGTTTTACTTCATAGTGAGTGGCCTGCTGAAATCTCACCCAGTCTCACTTCTGTTCATTCATCTTTGCTGTCATTCTTCACGTAGTTTTAAGGGTGAAGGTTACTGCTTTCCACCTGAGCTCTCTTCAGGTGCTGCTGTCATTTCCATCCCAGCGCTGCCAGTGAGTGCATATTAATTGGCCCAGCATCGCTCCCCATAGAGCCTGCATGGCCTGGGAAATATTGAATGGCTGCCTGATCAGAGAGACGGTGGTTTTTTGAAAACCGTTTTCATTAATTTTCTCCCCTATAACTACTCAATAGTAGTGATGAAGTAAATAAATATATTGAATCAGAACCTCACTTCACTGGGTCTTAATTGGTGTGTCTTGAGTGGATCTATGCCAATGTGTAATGAATCTATACTGCTCTTCGCAGGTCTCATCCTGCCTACTGTACCTAGCCATCTCGCTGCTACATGCTGAGGAAGACTAGACTGCATGTCTGGTTTGTATAAGCATAGTTTTGTTTAGTGGACATGTCAAAAAATAATTAACTATGTGTCAAAAAATAATTTACTATGTATAATAAAAGCTGGTTTCCTTGTATATGTTTTAGAACTGGTTTAAATTCAGAAGGCATCATCACAATAACTGAACCTGACCACTTGTGTGAAAAAGGCCAGTCAAAATTTGAGAGGACATCTGCTTAAGAAAGGAGGTGGGGAGGGAAGGGAATATTGTTTATTTGTTGTAATTCCTTTTCAGATAAAACTTGTGGACTAAAGCTGATATGGTTGCTAGAACTAGAGAGAGGTTAAATTAGGCAACCAAATTATTGTGTTTATAGCATCTGAGTTATCTGATTCCACAACTAAAGGTACATACATTAGGAGCAGTGAAGTCTTCTCTTGAATAGGGATTTCAAATATCTGTGAAATTTTAGTATTTTAATATTCTGTGTAATTTTCTTTCCGAAAAAGAGTCTGACAAAGCTTGGACCTATCTCTTCCCAAAAAGAAGCTCTGACTTTTGCCCTAACAACAAGTGAAGTAAGACACAGATCCCACCTCCTTTTTCAGAGTGATGTTTTTTAGCAGGAAGTATGAGTCAAGCCCACCTGTAACAAGATAATAAAATCAGTGGAGTAATGGGTAAGTGGTTAAGTTTTCTTTGTGTTCTTAATGACAAAGACTGCATTTATTCCATTGTATGGCCTTAAACTCTAAGCCAACGAAGACCATATCCTGATAGTTTAGCTGATAGTCATGCTGATGAGATGCCTAGCTAGTTAAAGGAAAATAGTTCACAACATTTGGAAATGTGTTTAGCTCTGTTCAAACCAGATTCCTTCATGAAGTCAAAGATGTATTTTTCAAAGTGACATAAATGGGATTTGAACTAGAATTTTCCTCTTTGAGGAAGTGTGGGAAAAATTCAAATGTGAATTAAAGAATGTTGAATGTTTCTTTGTGCATTGACGTTCCTATTCCAAATTAAAAATTATTTTTTGTGCTTAAATCTGAGTTAACTTTTGCCATGGACAGACCTTATCATTTGATAATTAAATATAAATCACATCAGCAGCTACTTTGTGATCTACTTTTTTTAGTGAGGAATCATTGGAAGTTAGGCATGCAAATACACCATAAATCATATAACGTCCTTTACCTTATGTCTGATTTTTCCCATTGAATGTAGTAACATGCATAATGGCAGGTAATTTTTACACTGTTATGCCCTATTTTTTCACCAATTAAAGGAGAATGACAATTAAGCGATTCTTAATTTGAATATAAGTGATTAGGGCTTATTTCTGTTGTGAGCGGACTAGGAAATAGTAGCAACAAATCACATAATCATAGCCTGAGCTGTAAGTCATCGACTGTGAGTGACCAGGTGAAGTTTTCACACACTCCTGAAACTTCGATCTTCTCCTGCATCTGTCTGCTTGCTTGTCTGCTTTAAAGAGCAACTCAATGCCAAAAATAATTGGCATAAAGTTAACTTCCTTCATTTCCCTCATCTATGAGACATATTTACCAATCCTGTGAGCAGGTATGTATTGTTATACTTTGTCAGGCTTCCTGGTCTTTCAGAGAAAATACTTCAGAAGTCAACAAGCCTCTCTTGGACACCATCAAGCACCCTTCCCTAAACTTTGGGCATGAAAACCTGAAGTATCTCCATGGCAGTTACAGTCTATATCTCTGTCCCTATCAGTGCAAAGACAGGGGGCCCTATGCTAACCTGTACTGAAGTACCTGCACAAATGACAACAGGACTTTAAAATGTACAAACAAATGCTATGGCTGGCTGTGAAGCTCAATACATGTAGAATCCTATAATGCCATCAGTAGAGTTGCTTTCCAGAAGTCAGTTACGTTTTAAGGTAAGGGGTAGACTTTATATTGAAAGTGGGTCCAGGGACGATGACTTTTTCCTATTTACCTTCTGAGACCTCCTAAGTTTCAGCTTTGTCATTCACATGGGTCCAACCTCCCAACAAACAATTGTGGTTGGGAGATAAGATTTTAATCCAGAACCTCTTTTTGTTTCAGGTGAATGCTACTTTGTGCAATTCAGATCCAGTAGCATTTCCACATAAAACACTGAAGCTGCCTATATAAGCGGTAAAGAAGTTGCAAAGGACATTTCTTTCTCTACAGAGGAGAAGATGGAATAAGGAGACTGGCCTTCATTTCCCTTAAAATGCAGTATGAGGGAAAGAGCTTTCTTTATCTAGGAACACTTTTCTTTTCCTTGAGATGACAACTCCAAACACAAACACTTTGGAAATGCAGAAGTATATGGCCTAACACATATGCCGGCCTGCATTCAACAGCCCAGTAATGGCTCTGGGCCACTTATTCTTTCCTGATGTGAAAGCACGGCACTTTAGCTTGTGTGTTTGGCAGCAGGAAGCCCCACAGGCTGGGAGAGCTATTTTATGTACTGTGTGTATGAGGGGGAGCATTATGTTTGGTACAGGGGAGCTGCTGAGGTTTTTATACTCTCATTACTAGAAAACATTTCTGTGTACTTTTCTCTGTGTTTTTATTAATCCATTTCATTTCATGCTGTCTCCCCTCCCACATCTCTAGCAGCTGCTCACACAATATCTCACCTACAGTTTGGGAAGACACAGTAGGCAGATCACAGTATATATTGCGTTATACTCCTGGACGTACCATCTGCCTTCTCCTCCTGGACATTTTTGCAACCAACTATTTACAACAACGGCAGAGGGTCTGGCTGCTTAGGGCAGATCCTTTGCAATGAATGTCTTGTAAATAAGTGAAAGTTAAAAGGAGCAAGTAGCAGAAACAATCCTGCTTTAGTTAAAATTCTTCTGTGCAGTTACCAAATTACTCCCGCTTTGAGAAAAAATAAAAAAAAAAAAAAAAAGAAATGCGATTTTTGGCGTGTTCCTGATTCATCTGGTTTTATGACCACCTTACCTCTTCTATCGCTAAAGCTGGGAGAGGTGGAGAGGCATATAGCTGAGTGCCACAAGGAACACGGTGACAATGTCATTTATTCTTAGACTTGCTCACAGTCAAATACTCATTCCTGCCCCCTTCCCCCTCAGCCCCCCCCCCCCCCCCCCTTGCCATTGACAGTAAGGAGTCAATAGCAAAGGACTTGAAATGTCCATTCAGTGAGAGGAACAATGCCTGAATTGTTGGTTTTAATGAGATATCCCTCTGGCTACTTTGAGCCCCTCAAGCCAGGTATGTATCTCTATTTGTCCTCAGAGCTTTACAGAGCAGCTTGGTCATGGCACTCCCATGTAAAGCTCCCTTACGTTCATGGCACCACTGAGTGATCTTCTTCATGCTGTCGTCATTCAGAAATTGCCTCCTGCCATTCACATCTCGTGTGGAGGAAAAAAATATCTAGGGGAACACAGGACCTGCTTACCTAAACATGAATGCATTTCACCACAAAGCTTTGGAGCAGTAATAACATTGAGAGGTCTGTTTTCTTCCCTTCTCTTCTGATGTGCAGTTCCAGTCAAGCAGCATTGCATAACCCAGTGTTTTTATTCCTGAATAAATGGACCAATTGGTTGGTATATACATAATCTGCACCAGGGAAGCCACTAGTGGGGTCACAGTTTTATTTCTGATTCATACAACCAGTTTTCTTTCCCATAGAATTTGGGAAGTGAATCACAGAGGTGGGTGCCCAAGTTATATTGGGCAAATGATGCCAAAGTACCCACATACTCACTGACCAGAGCTAACATATGAGAGCTGAAAGTCTACCTCAGCTCTCTCCAAACTGTTGATTCATGCAATGAGCAGACCGAGGGAGGTGGTGTTGTTCAGTTGTGCTTAGGGATTTGTATGAAACACTTTTAGAAAATATTAGGATTAAAACAGATGAGTTCTCATAACATCTATTTAGCTATGACTCCTGGAGCAAGGACCGGCATGTGGAAATGCAACAACTATACACTCCTGGAATCACACTGCATGATGACTTAAAAGATCAAGGTTCCAGAATATTATTCCCCACCCCCACCTTCTATGACATGAGACTGCCTGGCTATCCATGGAGGTATAGAATTTTTAATTCCTGCACCAAGAAAATATCAATGAAATCATTATGTCTTTAGCCTGTATGGGAGGGTTTTTTTAAACATTCCCTGTCACCCCATGAAGGCATCAATAGAAGTTAAATTGCTTTATACCTGCTTGGAACGCTTATTTCTATATTTGCACTGCAACAATTGGTTGCTACAATCAATAATTTCCTATAATTCCTTTTGTAAGCAGAACAATAGATAGGAAGTAATTTTTACAGCTGATATTTAGCCAGAGACTGGTTCACGGTGAGAATTACAGCTTTTTATTGTTTGCTGCTGAAGCGTTATAAGATTGTTGCCATTTTTTGTTTTAAGATGGATTGTAGTTGTTTTCGTGAACACTCAGGGTCACAAGTATTCAGTTGATGTCCTGTGACGCCTAGCTAGTGCCATGTATCTGAAGCTGTTTGCTTGCCACTGAAGAAAGATTTATGTCTTCAGCCATGCAAAGTGAAATAGCTGCATTGTGGAGAAGGCGGCAAATGTTTGCTTGTTCAAGTTTGGCTCTTATTCATCTCCCAGCTGACTAAATCCATGAAGATAAACATGGCCTGGCTTCCCTAGCTCAGCAATGACTGCTTATTGTCTTCGAATAAATACTGCAATATTATTGCTCCACACTTTCCTGGCCACTGGCAGACTGTGAAAACAAGCTGAAGTGATGCCGTAAGTCATAACATATACAGTCCCCATTGTCATTAACCCAGGGTAAAGGAAGAAAGAAGGATTCAGAAGTCAACTTTGTTTTAACCCTTTGAATTGTAATTTTTTTTTTTACCTCCTCTAAACATGATTGACGTCTCCTAGGAGCTCCCTATCCTTTCACAGGTTAAGAAGCATTAAGTAGTTGCACTTTCCACTGGCTGAGTCTAATCACATTCCTATAGATGAAGTTGGCTGCCCTGGACACCAACAGATTCCCATTTATCTTTTAAAATGAAATCTACACTTTTGTAGATGAGCTCATCTTGGGGAGTGGCAGAAAGAAGAGAACAAGAATAGAGGATGGATTTTAGAGGAAACCAGCATATGATAACACTTGTATTACAAACATCATAACAAGCTGCCCTAAAGAAAAGAGGGCTAGAGAGAGGATTGGTGGAACATTATATTTAAAAGGCTAATTTGCATGCAGATGAGGAAAAACCACAATGAAGATTCTGAATTGTCAAAGTCTAACTGGCATTTTATAGCCACATGATGCGAAAAAATCTGTCCTGCAAACCCTGGTAAGAAAACATTTTATGTGACTGGAACGTCTTATTCACCATCCTAGACATCAATGCACAGAGTTTTAGAGGAGTAAACAAAACTTTTTGAGAATTGGTTCTTTTTTAAAAAAAAAATCATCATACCAGACAATAGTGAGACCAAGAAAGAGGAGTCTGCTTGGACATCCCATTTTAATAAGCAGACACTGACATTTTGGGGGCAGAAATTAAAACAGCTGTCCTAGTGCCATTCCTTTTCTTCTGCATTTTACAACTCACTCAACTACTGACAGAAATTCACTTCTAAGCTGCTTGTCTGTTATGATTTTGGAGTTGCATTTTATCTACTGATAGGCTCAAATCTCATAACCATGTCAGTGATACGGTATGCTACACCTTGGTTTTTCTCTGTACAGCATGTTGCGATATTGAAGAAGATGAAGAGTATACATCAAATCCGCCTTTATACTGAGGCCACTTTTCCAGCACGTTACCACCATGCCACTAATGCCATAGAAGGGAAGGAACATTGCATCCTAAAGTGAATGGAAATAGATATCATTTTTCTTATGTCTCTTACACATTATCAGGATAATGTTAGCATGCCTAAGCATAAATAAGATGCTATGCATACAGCACAGCCTGCTGCAATTAGTGTTTAGAGTTACTTTCATTATATTGGAGCAGAGGATCTATTACAAGACCTACCTACTGACACACAATATGCTTGACTTTTTTTTTGTGGGATTCCCATGAAGGAAAAGCTCTACAACGCGTGTCATATTCTAGATAGGTGAATTGACACTGGAATTATCTTTTAGCTGGTGTGAGGGTAATTCCCTTCCATTCCTATACAGATTACTTATGAAAAAGGTTAGTTGTTTTAGTTACAGCAAACAGAGGAAAAAAATTCCAGTAAATATCTCACTGTAATTGAATTGTTCCTTTCACAACTCCAGTGCTGAAGATGGAAGTTTGTGTGCTGGATCTTGGAAAGACCTTTGTGCTGGGAACAGATGTTCAGATACTAAATTAGTTCTTTTATAATTTATTGTGGTTACGACATTAAACATAAATGAATAAATCAAAATATATTCATAAACCAGACAAAGGGAAAGATTGGAGGTAGGGGGAAGACCAATGTACACAAAAAGATGTTGTTAGTATAAATACATACAGACTAAAGTGATTGTGGAAAAAAGCATTAGCAGGAAATTAAAAGGAAGTTTCTAAGCAGATCAGTAAGAATCTGTGGTGGCTTTCTTGTAGAAGAGGGGACGTGATAAGTAATTTTATTAATTATAGGTCTGAAGATGTATGTGCAATAGTTAACCCAATGAAAGAGGGTTAACATCTTATTACTGTCTTGGGTAGTGATTAAGGAAAGCTCTGGGTTAAGGGTAACAACAGGTATGTTTTAACTAAAATAAGGAGAAACAGCTTATAAAGGACAGGAGAACAGTAATTTCTGAAATCATTTGTACTGTCCTGTAAGTCTCCAAAGAGCTTCATGGCGTTTAGTCCTGTGTTGGTTTTCTCAGTCTTTGGCAGCAGCACTGCCTGAAATATAGGCTTCTCCATCACTGGTTGTTTTGGCAGGGGAGAACAACACTCATCTCTCTTTCTCCCATTTTTAGGGAAACCGCAATCATATCTCATTTCTTCAATAGGTTTAATTTTGCTGACTGCCCATTTTGTAGGCATGAGGAACAACTTAATGAGCTGTTCCTGTTTTGCCATTATCTACTGACCTTTGGTATAAAGGCTTTAAGCTCTAGGATCCACTACCACAGGTTTTCTCCTTTTATTTATTGTAATACTAGAAACAACTTACAGTGTGTCTTGTTTTTAGCATAATTGTTTGTATAAACTCTATTCTGAATATTTATTAACACCCAAGCATATAAAATGTTTCAGTGATGTTGCAATTCAGTCATGTCAATGGGAATCTTTACTTAACACAGGAACATAACTCTAAAGTATTGAACGTATTTACAGGAACAAAAACTCACTCCAGCCTTTGCTCTCACTTCTTTCTGTCCTGTTTCTTCATTAATAGCATTTTATTTATGGCATGTATCTTCTGGTTGAAAATACTTTTATTTTTCCTCCTTATGCATTTTTTTCCTTTTTTATCTACACTTTAGTTTTTATCTTTGTTGATTATTCTGCTCTCCTGCAGTATAAACTCTGTCACTGAGATTACTCTGACATACTTTAATCCACAAGTTAAATTACAAGTTTTATATTAAACAAACAAACAGAAAACCCCATTTGCACCTACTAATATTTACCCAGAGTGAAAATTATTTCTTCAGTGTGTTTTTAGTTTTACTTGCTGATATTAACCACATTTAGGCTTTGTTTTCCAACCCTTTCCTTCAACTTCAGCTGCCACTAGCACCCCAAAAGTTATATTCTCATTTTTGTTCAAGCTAATATTCCTTGAAGGGTTTCTGTGACTTTTCTTCTTCAGCATGCAAGTATACATGTCTTGCTTCTTTTTATGAATACTTTTTCTTCTAAAAATATTTTTTAAATTGTTCTGACACTTATACGTATAACAAAAAATATATCCAAATGTAAGGCACCCCTGATGCCCTGTCTTGCATCTACACTGTGTTTGTAGTTCTTTAGTTAGAAACTTTCCACAAGTTTCTCTGTGTTTGCTCCTATGTTTTGTTGAACTCAGTCTGCCTGTCTTGTTTGCTATGCAAAACTTCAAACCTCCTTTAGATTATGCTTTTCATCTTTGCAAATTCTAGTCTATTTACTACAGTTCAAGTCAGGATCTTCTGGCTGCCTTCTCAGTTCTGTGTCCTTGATTGCCAAAAACTGTGCATCTGTCTTGACTTACCAGTTTAAAATATTTAATATGTAATTTAGGAATTTCTCCAATGAGATTGATATTGTTCAAATGTTTCACTTACCTAAACACACGATAGTGCAGTGTGTGCAAAAGGAAATATTTATTTGCTTTGCTAGATGACTTCTTTGCTTTTCCCACACATTTTTTTCTTTTAAACCAGTCTGTGGCTTTGCCTAAATAAAAAGACATTTTCTGCTCATTTTACTTCCATTTAGTAGCTTTACTTTATCTCATGAAGACATACAGTTCTTTTCTGAATCTTTTCCAGTTCCTAGTTTCTAGTCAGGAAGGCTTCCTCTTTTGGATGAGTTATTTTCCTAGGTCCCCACCTCTTCATCTACAAATCTGTTTGTTGCTTATTTTCCTCTGGAATGTCATACAGTTTCATTAGACAGTGATTAAGATGTACTATAAACCATAGTAGTTACAAGTTGTTGTGAGTCTTTCCTGTAACAACAGATGGATTAGCAAGCATTGCAAGAAAGTTCTGGTGAAGGATACATATGCCTCTCTTTGACAAGTTGTTCATCATCTTCCTTACCCTCACAAGGCCACTGACAGCAGAATGGCACTTCAAGGGCACATCAGAGAGCTCTGTGGGAATCTAGGGGTGACTTGGGGGTGTCCCAGCCCTTCCAGCAAATCTCCTCACACAACCCACCTGCCTGCACTCAAAGATTAAAACTGCATAGGCAATTGAGTGAGCTGAGTCTTACCAGCATAATGTATTAGAAAAGTGTTAACAGAACAGAGATAAAAATAATAGCCACTAATTTTCAGTGCTTTGTCCAAACAAGGTAAGACATAGCTTTATGTGATGCTGCATTTTCAAAGCATATATTTAGCCCTTCATGGACTCTTTATGGGCTAGCAGTCCCACTGATTTCAGCTGTGGGTGTGGAACTCAGCATGTGGATGTATGGCACGATGTGATGACCCCTAGATCACAAACTCACAAATCATGCATGAAAAACGTATTCTTAGTGTCCATGGAAGAGGCTTGAGTCCTTAGAAGCTCTGCAACAGAGGCAGGAAAATTCTAAATCTCTGAACAGCACTCAGATACCTTCTCCTTCCTCACCATAAATAAAAGATGGGATTTCTAACCTTAGGTGCACCTAAAGACAGTTATATCTGAAAACTAATACATGCAAACCTTCAAAGTTCTGAGAAACTGGTGCAAGGTTAGTGTCCCCTCTGCCACCCTGACTCATTCACGACTGTTCAAGGGTCTGGGTGAGGTAGGGAACCTATGGAAATGAGGTGTTCATTTGGGTAATTAAGGACTACTTCATGTAAGGGGGCTAAAATGAAATAGTACACATTTTTTATGAGAACTTTGCAATTCTCAACTTTACAGACATAATAATGTTCCTTTATAATGCCAATTTTCTGCAGAATTAAAAAATGCAATAAATGCAATTTTTTTTATAATGTTAAAAACATCTTATCTGAGTGTTTCCCAATGTATTAGTTGATTACCACAAGAAACAAAATTTAAAATTTAGATAAATCATGGTATACTCCATTTTAATTTGTAAGGGAACAAACTCCAGTTTTCTCCCATATTCTCAGAATCAAGTAACTGAACATACATTTCATATTGGTTATTTAAATTATTTACTCTGCACCACACTGTTGCCTTCATGAACAATAGTTGAGATAAAGCATTCAATGGAAGATACCGGTCCTTGTAGTTGAACATAATGGAAAAATGGATTTAAGCATTGGACCAAGTTTCTAGTAGGTATAAAGTCAATGAGGCTTCATCTCTTTATACCAGCTATGATATCTGAGCTACTCTCAAACATTTTAAAAGACTATCTGATAATTTTAATAGTACCCAAAAAATGTTTGGTGTCTTATGGAAGGTGTACATCTGTTGGGGAAGAGGATAATTTTACTGCTATTCACAAGTATACGAACGCAGTATCTTGAGAAATGCTGGCCCGGAAATATTAAACAGTACAGATCCACACAAGTCTGTTTATACACATTTCCTAATACCATGGGGTCCCAGCCACAAATCAAGTTATTTAGTCGATATTGACATTAGAGAATTACAAATGTTTAAATTGTCATGGAATATAGATTGCATATTCTGTGTGTTATTTCCTCTTTTGTGATATTATTGATAATACCTCCTCACCTAAGAGAGGTATTAAGAGGACAAATGCATGAGTTTCTCCTAAGGCAACAGGAGCCACACCACTACTCACACAGAGAACCAGCAGCTTAGCCTTGGTCCAAGGGGACAGCTGGTCTGCTGGAGTCAAGCCCTGGCTTAGGCACTCTGCTGGAGCAGGTTGTAGATAGGTGAAGGAACATGAGCACAAAGAAAGTCCATGTAGGTTTAGAACCTAGATAAATGCCTTCATCTCCAGGAGGATGCATGTGTTGAGTTTCACATATATTTCCAAAAACACTACCCCCAGGAAATAAGTCTCTGTTCCTTCAAAAGACTACATGGCACAGTACAGTTCAGATACAGCACATAAAAATACCATCCAATTATGCTGATGAAGCCACATCTCAAAGAAGTGTAGCTGTATAAAAACATTCCTTTCTGTGGTGAATATATATTCTGACAATAGCATGAATATCAATGGGTAATTTACACCTTTACAAGGGTGATAAAGGAGAAAAATGTAGATGGAAAAGGTTTTGTTTGTTTAAAGCATCAGAAATATTCTATTGTATGACACTACCTCCTGTCTTTTTTGCCACATAAGCCATAATAATTTACATGGTGCTTCCATACTAAGAAAAGCAGCATAATCTCACCCTCCCACAATGACCTGCTTGATTACTTCTTCCACTAACAACTGTTCATGTAGTGTGCTCTCCTCATGCAGCAAGGAGAGATAGCAAGAGCAAAATGGGTAGGGCCTGGGACTAAAGGACTTGGATTCAGCCCCAGCTTTGATTCGTATCTGCCATTCAGTGTTCTCTCTCTCTTTGCCTCTATTTCTACAGCCATCTGTAAACTCTTTGGGAGGAGCTATTGTCTCTTTGTTGGTTTTCTGATGTTTTCAAATCCTAGAGCAATGTTATTCCAGTCTTAGGGCAGGTATTTATCTCTAATTATAATACAATTTTTGGTGCTGTTACAAGAGAGCTGAGTCAGACATAATTTAAAAATAAAGTAGCCCAGGATTAGATCTTCAGACTCAGTCTCTCTTCCTTTCTCTCTGTACTTGAAAAGGCCCCTGTTCTTCAAATTACATTTTATTGTCAGTGGTGTAAAAATGTCCAATGCTGGGAGTCTAACAGCTTGCTGAGCCATTAAGCTACATGGTACCCTGAACCTAACTGAAGCCTCTGAGTGCTATCATTAACAATAATATGAAGATTAAATATAATAATAATTCAGTAAATAGAAATAATTTAATAACAGGGCAGCTGATGCAAAAAAAATCAATCATACCTGTGGGAAAAAAAACATATCCTTTTTAAAATAGGAAGACATTTTGCATTTTGATTTTACATTTTTAAAGACAGAAAAAAAATTTCTGTATGAAAAATTTTATTTGACTGAATTATTCTAAACTATCACATTGCCATCTTCCTCTGCCAAATAGTTGTGTTTATGATGAGGACTAATCAAGATCAGCCTTTTCAAAACTCTTGTGAAAATAGACAGACTTCAGCTCCTGCGTAAAAATTTCCACAGTAAAAGTGAATTCAGCACAAGCAAAGAAACAGTTTAAATCTCACTGCAAAAACAGGAAGTTTCTTGTTTCCTATGACTGTCCTCAACACTGTTTGGCCTGTAAAGTCACTGAAAAATCTGACTTGCCAAAGTCATGTCCATCTCTGGAGAAAGACCAGTTACAGTAATACGTTGCATCAAATATGCATGTATTGTCCTACTCCTAAATTTGTTCAAGTAGCAAACATTAATGTACAATTGAGCATATTCCACTAGCAAAAACAAATGATCTGTCTTTCATAATTGGTCTAAATCCTTTGAAGACTGTAAACTTTGTTTGCTGTTCAAAAAGAAAACATGCTTTTCTCTATCACAGCTATCTTGTCTGGTGATGTGTATGTCCAAATACTTTGCCAATGCCTTATGCAATACAGGAGCATACACATGAGCAGTGTATTTATCAGGTCATCTAAGCTGAGCATGAGTGTGTCTATCCAGCTTGTGGGAATTCCTGCCTGAGGAGGAACCATCATAACAGTCAGAGGCACGGCCATAGCCTGGCAAAAAAATTTTCATCTCTCACATCCTTTTCACTTTGATTTCATCAATACATTTGACACTGGGAAATGAAGTTTACTGAACCTCTGTATTCATCCTTTGAAAAGCCCCTCCCAGTGTCAAAGCAATAACTCAAATGGAGACAATTTCAAAAGGTCTCTTGCCAGAACTGCAATTGTTCCTGAAAGGTGAAAAGTCCTAATCTGCTTTACTGGAGCACTCAGCAGATCTTTTTTATAATTATTTTTAACCTGCAAGATTAAAATACCAAAAGTAAAGAAAGTAACTAGTCTTTTCAGAGAAGGGAATGGATCAAATGTTCTTAATTATACTCCTGATCTTACAGATAGTACCCTTTTTCTCTGGAGAGGGGAGTGGAGAAAGCTATGAACTCAAGTTTAAATTTTTTTATGTTGCTATGAAGAAAAAGGCCCAATTTCTCCCATCAGTTACATCCATGTAAGCTCACTTGAAGGCAGTGCATATAGACTTAGTGAAGTAGCAAGAGAACAAATAAAGATTTTATTTTTCCAAAGCTGTGGCAACCTGGAAGGTGTTTATAGAAAGCAATCTGATAAATATTAGTCAAAGGCCAGAGTCTGATAAGACAATTTTTGGATAGGTAATGCTTTACAGTATGTAACACAAGTGGTCCCAAGGGAATTTGAAGTTGTGCAGTCCTTCATATCTTAGCAAGAAATGGTTAAAAATATCAGATCAAATTCTTGCTTGGCCACTGCTTCACACACGCCTACACACATAGGAACAAATCATGACTTAATATGTAAGACTGTGAAAAGCCAGATCAACAAGACCACTTTCAACTCTTGACTGAGAGCAAGATTATAAACATATGGTGCTACATGAACATAATATCTGTTTAAGTATGTAACTATAGGAGTTCTATATTTAAAGCTTCTCATCTTCATCGTGCACAGCAAAAACGGGAAAAGTTGTTGTTACCATTCTTCTGTAGACCCTTAAGTGAGACAGAAACTTAACATGGCGAAGCCTCATCTTGGGACCTGGTTAAGACTCAAGCAGCAACATCCTGCAGCTTCTTCATTTTATTTCAATACAAGACACTGAGAGCCACAATTCACAGTCGTCTCCCAAGCAGGCACCTTCCAGCAGGATGACTCATGGCTGACCATGAGTTCAGGGCTGGGAGTACAGGCATTGTCCCAGTGAGAGCAGGGACCTCCAACCATGCCAGCATTGCACTTGGCAAGGCCAGCAATAGAGATGCAATCATTGCTTGCAGGATGTTGGCATGGCATGCCAGAACAATGCACAGTTTTTGGCTCACGTCAAACAGTTTAATCTCAGACCAATCTGACAGTGGGGATCAGGGACACATAAAGCCTTGAAAAAACTTGTGGAATGAAAATTTCCATAGCTTTATTCTGACTTTTGCTGTGATTTGTAACTGTGAAAGTGTCTCCTCTACAGAAAGCATCTCGTATGGAGACCCTCTCCCTTATCCGCCTGTCATGAGTCCATGGGGTCAGCTGATACTCCAGCATCTTTGGACATAAAAATTACAATACATGCTGTGCTGTAAGTAATGTTCCACACTGAGTCCATACAGAGATGCCATGGGCAACACTGTAAAGCAGAAATGGTCTATCCACTCTGACGCTGATATTTCCTGTCTTCCCTCCATTAATGCAGTACCTTTAACTATATTTCAGTGTAGGATTTTCTTTTTTTGTATTTAATAACTATTGTGTTTCCTTTATGATTATGGGGTAATGAGTAATATTTCAGTCATTTATATTCTAAAAGCTGTTCATTATCGAAACAAATGCATTCGGCTCTATAAATTCCCTTTTTAGGCTTTCATTTGGTCAGATTTACAAAAGCTTAATGTCAGATTATTATTTCTGGCATTCAGTCAACAGCAAATAACATTTTACCTTAAGATGTGATTCTCAGATACTAAACACCAGAAATAATTGATCATCATGACATTCCTTTGTGAATTTCAACTTTCATTTTTGTTCTTTTAACAACAGATCAGTTCCTCAAACCAATTGCTGTGTTTCATTAAAACAGTTCTGCTTTTGCTATTATGTTCCCCAATAGAAGGTTCACTCTCAATATTTTCTGCTGGACAAAGCCAGGAAATTATTCCTGTAAGTGCCACTGTATTTTCAGATCCTCAAATTTGAGAGTGAGGTCCAGCATTTCCCATGTAATCTCCATTAGTCCTGGGAGAGTTTAATCTCCTAACTCCTTCTCTTTTATTTTTTGTTATTCGGTTTATCAGATATGCCCTTGTCCCACTGCACCTCCCAGAATGTTTCCAGTGTTTGCTGCTATAAATTCAGGATGTACTGAACAAGTCAGCATCAGCACAAACAAACTAGCCTCATAATTTTAAAAATATCCAGAAAAAAAAAAAAAAAAAAAAAAGAAAATTAAAAATCATTTAAACACAAAACATATATTGAGGAGAGTATTGAAAAATTTTATAAATTCAAAACTTGCAAATGCATGCTTGCACAAAGCTGCAACACAAAAGCTCTTGAGCAGCCAGTGGAACAGAAGGCTGGGTTTTGCCTACTGCTGTGGTCCGTATATCAGTGCTGGAATTGGACATTAATTAGCACTTTATTTGCTGTTGTACTCCTTTTCCTACAAATATTTCCTTTGGGGCCATGACAGCCATTTCCTGCCCTTTCATCTTCCTCCCCCCCTTCTCCCTAGTGATTGAACTATTAGCCTCATGTACCTGTGACAGGCTGAATATTGGCTGCTTATGGGAGAACCAAAGGGCTAACTAAGCACATGCAGGGATAAAGGATATAATGCAACTAGGGATACTTTTCCCAGACACAGAAAATAAAATGTATCACCAATAAACAAACAAGCAAAAGAAATAAATAAAAAGCAAATGCTAATAGCATGCTTCAAAATGTTCAACATAGGTAGAACTTTCAGGTCCATAATTTTCTCTCTTAGGCTAAAGTAGCAGGGAACAGGGGTGCTATCAGTTGTTGGGAGAGGATATGAAGAAAGGCCAGGATTCAGCTACCCTGTAGCTAAGGAAGAATTCAACTTGATTTAACATGTGTTTAAGACTTAAGCACATGCTCAGATCCCAGCAACATTAATCAAAGCTAAATCTTTGCTTAAATATATTGCTGATGGAAATAGGTAAAGGAATGATACAACAATATTAAGTAAAGACAGAGTGCTATTATTCCTCAGGGTTTGACTTCCAGCTAGCACATGTGCTTTTGAACGCTTTCCCAAACTGTCGCTCTCCCTTCCAATTTGAGCAGTAGAGAGGGATTTTCTCAAAGGATTGCTCCCCTGTTCTCAGCATACTTTCCCAGTGCCATCTTTCTTCATTTCACTCTGATCACTGAGATGCATGGGAACAAGTTCTGCAGTCCCTAGCAAGGTAACATTTTTGAAGTCCCAGAGCATTTGGATTGGGCCCATTCTAGCCACCTGGATATGTATTAGTTTCCCAGATAAAAAGAGACTTTTAAAATGCTTAGATATTACTGCATTATTATTCCCAACTGTTGTTTCATTTTGTCCATGTGTCTCACAACATTTTCTGTAGTTACTTCTGTGTGCAACTCACATATTGTGTTGCCACAGTTCATGCAAGTAAATCCCAAGATCTCCATTTTAGGGCAATTAACTTATTTAGTCAAACTCAGAAAAATGGAACAAAATGATCATTCCTAGTTCTGCAGCTTCCCAGTTCAAATCTAAGTAGAACTACTAAAATAGAACAAAATGTGTATTTTGTCTTTGTTCCCGTGTATTCATACACTCTACACGAAAACCCTTGGAGGAATTTCAAGTAGGTGATTGCTGGTAATCATTTTGTTTAAATGTGCAAGGTTGCACAGGACCTCTGTCTACTAGGAAACAGAATGTTCTCACTCAATTATATTAGCAATCATTATTTCAATAGTGGAAACTTCCACAGTAAATAATACAGACTTTATATCGTATTTAGGAAGAAAAAGTACGCTCTTTAAAATCACCAGGGACAAAAAACAGTCAGGCTGGGGAAGATTTTCTGTTTGCTCTCAGCAAGTAAAATTAAGCTATGGGGTTTTGGCCATAATGCTGTTGTACCCTATGGAAAAAGTTTAAAGAAAAAGAAAATTACAATTTTCAATTAGATACTGAAGGGAAAAATTTTGGGATACTCTTTTAACCATTATGCTCATGTTTCACATATATATATATATATATATAAAATGACAAAGTATGTATTTTCAGTGGTGGGGTTGTTTTTACTTAGCAGGAGGGTTTTTGTCATAGGCATGATGCAATATGCTTTCCAAAGAAATAGTGAGAGTCTGTAAGCATTTACGTTACAGAGAATTGTGTAGCGGGTTGTTGATGATACCACGCTTCAACTCTCCCGAGAGCTCAAATAGGTTTATTTATAATTAAAGTTGTTGTTTAATCTTTTTTAATTCTTTTGTTTCTCTGCAATTTATTTGTACAATCTTTGCAAGTACACTCTTCTTACTGTTAAACCTACATAAATCTGAAACTGAAAATTTTATTTGTATCCTGATAAATCATTCAAATTTGGGCTTCTAATTTCAAAAAAATAAAAAAAAATAAAAAAAAGCAAATGCCTGTTATAAGTCACAGTTTCTATTGCTGTTCAGTTATAAATATCACAATCTTACTTTGCTTTTCATTCCTAGCACCTGATTATTGTGATCATAAGCATGAGAAAGGTTACACATTTTGCAATTCTCTTGCACTGCAAGTCTGTTTTTGCTCTGTGCAGGTTATTGTTCTGTTTGACATCTTTGTCATACTCATCATCATGTGTATTTTCTCAAATCATCAAGGGAAAAAAAAAAATCATTTTCAATAATAGCATGCAGTTAATTGCAGTGAGCAGGCATATGCATTATTTTAAGGGCCCTAACAGATTAAGCCAATCTGGCAATAAACTCTATCATGAGCACAATCTCACCGCTCCACTTTTATTATGCTGACCCTCAATTTTGAGAGCACAACCTTGTTCTATTTGAAGTATTTGCTTCCTGTAAAAGAGAAAGGGGGAAATCCAGAGCAAAAAAAATTAATTTCAGTCAATATGATGATGCTTATTTAAAGCTTTTTGGGTTTTTTATTTTATCTAAAGTGGATAAACTTTGTACCGAAAAGAACCTTTTCCAAACTTGCTCAGTTGGCAAATTAAGAGAAAGTGTTTCTGTCAGTCTTTTAAATTCACAACCTCATGAAAGGATCAGGCTCATTTATTTGCTTTTCTTCTGGTGACATTCTTGGAAGAACCTCTTCTTACTCAGTCATACAGTGGATTTCCAGAGACATAGGATCAGGATTAAAAGCCGATATAATTCTGTAGAAATAAGTGAAGTGTAGCCCTCCACCCTGGCCAGTAAAGCTGCAGCAGTACATGGGAAGAGGCTGCCACTCGCCTGGGGAAAAAAACAGCTTTGGTAGGCTGGTCACAAGAGCACTTTCCGATGTTACTTTTTAAGAGAATGTTTCACAGGAAAATAGGACTAGAGTTAGTGTCTGTCTTGCTGAGACTTCCAAAGGTAGAGATGTGGTCCAGAATACATAAACACACTCAAGGTGTGCTGAATACAGCAGACTTCATTTTACATAGACACTTACTACTTTTCCGTTGCACTCTAGGGAAGTATTTAGTGACTGGATGTACTACATCCAGCCCCATCGGAATATGGTCTCTTGGAATTTCTGCAATATGAATAATAAGTCATAAGCGCCTCACAACATCTGTTCATTTTCATGTTGTGATTCCCATGTGACTATGAAACTTTTGTGGATGCCCATGACACCTGATTTTAAAGAGACACCAGTGGCTTGGGTGGTGCACAGGACAGGTTTGTGAACAGAGACTATAATAAAACAGTACGTCACACTGATCTATCTACATACATGCATTACTTTGCTTCCTTTGTCTTTGAGGACTAAGTGTGGTTGAAGGTTCCTCCAGAGGATGGAAGGAGTAGAGAAAGAAAATTTTGAGAAGCCTCTATTTATGTGAAAGCCACTAATGTCCTTGTTTAGAGCTAATATTTTAGTAGAATACCATAAGTAAAATAATCCTTCATGTTTAATTATTTGCTTCAAAATTAACAGCCAAAAAAGAGAAAAAGACCTTTTGTAAACCTTAGGGCAGATTCTCAGTAGGTATAAATTGCTATGGCTTCACTGACAGCAGTGAAGCAATGTCAGTGTAGATTAGCTATGAATGTGCTTCCCTGGTTCAGTTTTAATTCATCCTGTAGTTTATGAGAGAGATGATGAAGTTGTCAGTTCATTTGAACACACATTACCAATCATACGAATAAAACAGATTTAGAGGTAGTAGTTAACTGTCATCTAGACATCTTTCAAGTTTTTCTGTAATATCACAGAAATCAAATGTAGGTACAATATAACAGGAAGAAAGAGACAGTATTAAGGTTTTAGACTTGTCCACTATAAAGGGTGTATCTCTGTCATCAAGCATTTGCCATGTCCTCTACACATTGTAAAAATAGTAGAGGAAATGGATGTCCAACCTTTTCATGTCACTATGACCACAAAAGGAACTAAATATTCCCCTTCGCCTTTTATTGCTAAGGTCCTTAGCTGAGAGACTGCAGTTGTTGTAAAAACAATTGAAAATCAGTGTTACAGAGAGAATACCTTTGCATTTGGAATCAAATACAGCTAGCAGAGAAAATGGAGAGAGGTGAATTATTTATAGCAGGAAAAAAGGGTTTTTTTTATTAATATAATCATTTTTATTTTAGAGTATCTGTGCTGATTGATGGTATTTTGCAGTAGGAATCCACTCTGAGACTACCTCGTGAGGGAAGTGTGCTTTATGGGAACTCCTGTAGTCCTGGGTCATGACCATATTCATTACGAGTCTGTTGGAGTTCACCAAAGCACTCAACCGTGTCTTTGTGTTTCCTTTGTATGGGAACTAAGATTCATGGGGGGCGATACATGGTTCCATTGCTTCCCAACATGGAGTTAGGCTGCAGCTCAAGTACATGCGACGGGAAGTTTAGCAGGGTCACCAGGCAGAGTCTTAGGTCCACAGCATAGACTGCATGGGTATGTAACTTGAATGTTTAGCACTATTTATGGCTCAAAAATTAAAATACATACCCATCCTGCCCATGCAGAACATGAGTAGAAAGTGATGATCTACACTAGCATGAAATGGTAGAGAAGTATAGACAGTGAAGCTTGTTCAGACCAAATCCTTTTTTTTCCACCTCATTTTGCACTGAGGAGTAGAGATGAGTTTGTGCAACATTGAAGCACATGAGCTGTAGGACATTGTGGTATAAATACAGCATGTTTTGCCCCACCACTCAGGGAAATGCAGCTTCTACTCTTCTGCAGTAGAAACTGTTTGCTTGTTCAGCTCAGGAAAACTGTGGATTAAAACCAGCTTCAGTCTCCAACATAGTAGGGGGTTTGTATATTTCTATCTTTATCTCCTTCTCTCCAAAATTTCTTTATTCCAAATCATGCAGCATCCAGCAGGCCTTTGAGGAAGAAGGAGAGGAGCACAGAAGTCTGTGTGTGTGAGACGAAAAAGTCTTATTTAATTTTCACCTGACACCTCAGGTATTATTTAGCCATTTTTATTGTCAGAAGCAAAATGAAATGGCTGACAGCAAAGATGAGAATAGTCAGTGTAAGAAGGAAGAGGTTTTGGAAGTGTGACCAAATCTTTGGTTTATTACTTACTTATTTCATAACTTTTTTATTTATTTTGATGCAGCACCCACTGAATGGTACCTCAGACTGTAACAGGAATTAAAAGGGAATAAAACCTTCAGCCACAGAACAGAGTGCAAATCTAGAGGGATGCTGAATTAAAGGTTTGAGTAAGTGAATGGATTGTGAATGGTGCCCAGAACAGCATGTGTAAAATGAAATGAGAGGACTGCAGGAGAAAAACAACCTCTGCCATCAAATGCCCTTCTCTCCACACTTAGGGACAGCATCAGGAGTACCCAGAGTGACCCAGTAACTTAGTTCTGAGAAGGGCTAAGTAAAGGACATGGAAAGGACATGGAAAGAAGGACATGGAAAAGGACATAAGACAGGGCAATGCAGTAAGGACCTGGACAGCAAATGACCCCACAGTAAGTACTGTAGGTAGGAAAGGAAAGAAATGGAAGTAAATATGAGTCAATGCCCAGTCAAAAAAAACACAATCACAAAATACAAGTGTAGCAACAGAAGGTAGCTGAAAAATGGGGTGATGCCTATAGAAGTATATCCTTCATCTGTATAAATAGATAATTTGCAAATTGCCCATGTTTCAATGATTTTAGTAGCAACACACATCCATAGTTTCTGTATGAAACTGAACATCTCTGCTTAAATGTCAAAATTACCTTACCCATTCCAGACATAGATTATCCAGCAGAGATCATCTGTGTTTGCTATGAGAATGGCTCTGAAGTTAAACAAGGTTCAAGGGAGTCTTCAGAGCTGAAAAATAAATAAAAGAAACAAAAAGGTCAGAACATAGGCTTTTTCCTGAATCATTTTTCAGGAGTACCAGAAAAGAAAGTTCACATCCAGTCAGAAAGGCTGATCAATATAACTGCTAATCAAGACCCTAATCATTGGTGTTAGAGCCATCTCCCTCACCCTCCCTTCTCCAAGAAAGGCATACATTCTATTACACACAGGTTGAGTGAAGCAACTTTCTGGTTACTTACTTTAAATGAAGGAGCAAAGATGGTAAACAGTCTGTGCAATGAATATTGGTTATGAGTCAGGTGCAAGTTGAAATGGGTAGAAAAATTCCAAAGGATGGCATATTTATACCAGTACCAGCGTCCTGCCATGGGGGAGATTGGTCCTCCCTGGATTTTTTTATCAGTGAAGCTTCAAACATTCCCAGTAATGAGAAAATATCATAACTGTAAGAAGGATAACTAAGTGAATTTTTCAGATTATTTACAACAGTTCCTCTATGTTCATGTTGCAATTGAGAAAAGTATCAACTTCTATCCTTCCCAGTTAACAATACAAAACTTGTGCTGGAATCAACTTTAATCAAAGTGAGTTTATCATCACTAAGCTGACTGTCCCTTCAGCCTTGTGTCTCTTAAGTACCAGTCCCGCATAATTCATTGTGACCTATGAAAAGGGACAAATGGGTACATAGGTGTCAGTTTATCAGTCTTTCTTCAGGGACAATATTTTTGCATCACTAACCTTAGTCGTGGTTTGACAGGTGTTTAGACAATCTTTCTGGCCTGCAAAAATCAACATTTCTTGGTCACCATTAGTCTTATGCGGCATAATAATCTCAAAAAAACATTTTTTCTGTCCCTCTAGGAATTGAAATGTTCATCCAGTATAGTCATTGCTCAATATAGGCACAATTTCTCTGTCCCTGACTCTCCCTTCATATTAGCTGCTTTTTTAAACTGAACCCAAGTAACAGGAGGTATTCCACATGAGTTACGAGGACTAGGATCAGCGTGCACCAAAAAGGCTGACAGGATGCTGGTCAGAAGCCTAGTGACATACTTGCTGTTGTAATTTTATTTTCAGATTCGGAGATCAGATTAAAATAATCCTCTATCAGGATTAATTGGGAAGAGTAAAACAGGTAGGAAATACAGTTTTATCTCGTTTTTTCCCTGCTTACATTAGATAAATATAAATAAGTATAAATAATATGAATTAATAATAAGGATAAATATGTATTTTAAAATTAAAAAATACATATATATATATATATATGTGTCTGTGTGTTTTTAAATCCACTTGGGGTTCATTATCTAAACAACATGTAGAAACACTTTTCCATAAAATGTACTTTGGACTGTATGCTTAATACAATCTGTAAAAAAGTACGGTAGAAGAGAGCAGTGAAATGCACTGCCATACTATGCATGGACACGTTGTTTACTTTCTAACCCACAAAGCCAGTTGCTTCCCAGGCCTGCAGGAAGGCTGGAGCCTTCAGCTGTCGCTGATCTGGTGACAGGGAGGACCAGCCACCACTGCCCTGACCGTGCTGGGCACCTCTTTGAGTCTAGCCCTAGGCTCCCTGCCCGCCCTCCCTCCCTCTCTCCCTCCCTCCCTCCCTCCCCCACCACTCAAGCCCTTATTTTGGGGTTGCAGGAGGTTGCGTTTCACCGGGTGCTCATGCTACCTCGCCACTGCTGGGAAGAACAAACGGCATCCCAGCCTGTAAAACTGTACTTCCTAGCAACATGTTTGAAACTACAGCTGCCTGATATGGCTAATGAATTTTACAATCAAAAGCTAAAGTGAATTAGCTGTAGCAGATGTTTTTACTCTGGGAACTACCAGACCTTTCTGGCCGCTCATTTATCCTTCAAGAGGATAAAACTCTGCACTTCTATTATGTGTTGTCATTGGAGCATTGCACAACTTTATCAAACTTTTTATTCTGGAAACTGAATTAATTTTCTGCAAGGGGTTTTTTGTGTGGCTCTTTAATCACATTTACTGGGGAACATGTGTACTGTAAAGTTGGAGAGCCGATTATGGCTTCTAGAAAGGCCACTTTCAAAAGGAAGCTGCCCTCGCTCCTGAGGCCTCCATTTGAAGGTCCTTGGGTTTTGTGAAGAGGAAAAAATTAATTACTATTTTAATAACGAAGCCAAGCCTGCTGAAAATCCTCTTAGAGAGTAGCTGGATGATGTAATGGCTAGCAGGAGGGATATTGAAAACAGTGACCACACAGCCTGCCCTTCACTCTCCTATTCACTCCCTGTAAGATGATACGGGCTGCTGGGTCACACATGAGGGAATTGAAAGCACCGCGCTGCCGGCTTGGGAGCGGGGGCTCGGCGGTGACACGGCCATGGGAGGTCATCTGAAAATTAACATCTGCTGTCACCTGCCCTGCAAGATAACCCCAGAGCTGTGGCTGGGAGCACGTTTGTCCCCCCGACCCTGCCCCAGCAAACAGACCCCACTGCTCACCAGCAGCTCCAGTGGAGCAGGGACCCAGTCACTGGCCTTAGGGAGCTGGCCCACCAAAGTCTGCATGAAACCAGACCTCGGACATTGCATAAACCCTGCAGTGTAAACAGGCAAGAAGTTTTGTTGCCTCACTGAAATTAAGCAATGCGGAGGTACCCCCACTGCACATGGGGCTTTTTTATGTGTGGGATGCTTGACTCTTGACCCACAGCTTGCTGCAGAGACCCCTTTCTCCCTCTGCCCCCCTTTGCACACAATGCTGATGGCTATCAGGGGTGCAGGAAGAACTGAAAAGGGATCTGGTGTATCTGGGTTCCCTAAACGGGAGCTCCAAGTAGAATGTGAGATCACGCCATGGAAAAAACAAACATTCCTCCCAGCCTGGAGGGACAGAGACCACAGCAGGCACCAGCCTCTGGCAGGGACACTGGGCGAAGCAGCGGCTTGCCTGTCTGAGAGCTCCTTGCGGGCTTTTAAAAGCTCAGAGAGCACAAGCAAAGAACCAAAGAAAAGAATACCCCAAACACTGCTGTCTCTTGGCTGTCATTCAGCTGTGGCAGATTTGCTGGCCTGCTGCGATTTCATCCTAAAACTTTCTATTTACAAACTTTAATAAAAACGGGACCAAAAAAACCCCAAAAATTCAGTGTAAATGACTAACAGGTGATGGATCAGATGAGAAAAACAATTAAGAGAGAAATAAGTAATATCTTTACGATAATTAGAAAATAAGACTATATCCTTTTTTTTTTCAACTTACATATTTTCTTCCTCCCTGAAATTACCTTTGATATCAGAAAAGATTAAAAGATTATATGGTATTGATGTGAACCTCTCAGGATTATAAATTCTGTGACAGAGCAATTCCTTTGATATCAATATGGGGTTTTTATGAATTGCAAAGAAAAGCAGGTGTATAAAAATAAAACCCACATAAAATATAAATTATCATTGTGCAAGTTAATGCCAGCCGTAGGCTACAATAACTTGCATATTTTCTGTTTCTAAAAATCTTTCCAGGCTTTTTTAAAAGCAGCATAATTGCTTGCTAATATATAAAAGCTATGCTTTTGTAGGAAGCAGAATAGACTTTGATCACAGAAGAAACTTGGAAACTTCTGCAATAGATTTCAGTTCTGATTCTCCTACTTAACTTTTCATGCCTCTCTCTTCTGATGGGGTGAAATACAAGAATATCTGGATGGCAGAGTACTACCTACAACTTCAACAGATTAGGAACTTCTGTGCTGCCCTATCCTTTGCAGAGGACTGCATTTAATGCTGTATATAATTCCACTGGTTACAATGAAGAAAGAGGCCTAAGGGCAAGTTAGTCACATAGACTACAAACTGCACTGAAAAAAATTGCCGGCAAAATTGCTTTCATTTATCTCCAAAGCCACCAACAACCACTTTAGCCAAACTTCACAGGCAGGGGAGATAAGGGCAAAAGGAAGACTGGAAGGGAGAGGGTCTGCCCATATAGCTCCAAGAGGAGATCCCAAAGGTGCAGCCCACAGTGACACCTGTGTCAACTGTTGTTCTGTCATCTCTCATTGCACAGGTGCTCTTGTTCATCCACGTGGCAGCAGCTTTTGGGGTGTGGGAATACCTACTAGTACCCCAGGCAGGGGATGCCATCCTGTCTGCTCCCAACATCACCACCAATGCCATGTCCAGCTGAGGCTTCACTTTTCCCCTTGGGGTTCTCAGACCCACCCATCTCAGCTTTCATGAGTGGTTCCCTCTCCTCCTTCTGCAAGCAGGAGGCACCACATTTTTTGTTGGCCTCCATCAATTGATTTTCTTTCCTCTGATTTACTCCAGTGCCAGTTCCTCGTCCATCTGAAGTTTTGTTCACCCTACAGGACAGAAAGCTCTCCTTTCAGTCTAATGGTTCCTGACAGTCTTAATAAGTGTACGGCGCTGCATACACACTCCCCTATATGGGCACAGGCCACCACCTGGGCATGGCTCTGGCTGAAGAATAAGTGGAAAAAGTAAAATTGAAATTATCTTTAGTTATATATAAATATATAAATAAATATATTTCAAGACAAATATTTTGCAAGTGTTCCTGAAGCTGTCTGAATTGCTTCGGTAAGAGAGAAGCTGAAGTGTCGTTCAGGTGTTTCAGAGGAGAAAAGTTTGAAATGGAAAAGTAGCAAAATGCATGTCTGCAAATGCTTCAGCTGGAAGTACTTTTGATGATACTGAAAAAAGTTTAAAACTGAAAACAAAGCAAAACTTCCTGTTTTGTGCAAAACACTATTTTCTATAGCACAATATTTTCTTTGGAGATCAAATCGTAGTGTAGTATCAGAACTTGTCCATTTACATCTATGTTAAGAAAAAAGAATAATGATGGACATACATGTAAGAGTGATATTTTGTGCTTGTAATCAGTGGGAAAATGGCATGTTTCAAAGAAATGGAAAAAAGAATGATTTTAACAACCATAGCACAGAAATGTAACTTCTTTCTTCCCTGCACAATAATAGAACAATAACGGAATAATAGAACAAATACTAAGCAATAAAATCATTAAACATGTAAAAGAAGATGAACCGCACGTTGTAAACAGCTTAATTTTATAAAGAGCAACATTCATCAGACAAACTTAATTCACCATTTGCTTGATTTACTACTTGTGGGTGAGTAGTGATTTTATTCTAGTTTTATTATGTGGAGAATATATGCACATAATTATGAAGTTAGAAGACGTGCCTGGGTGTTTACTTTATGAAATGTAGCATCTGGCACAAATCTCATCAGGATGAAGTGGAGGTATAGGAAAATAAGTCACCCACACATTTTTTTTCCCCCCCTGTTTTAACAAAAGAGATTTTGATGTGTTTCATTGGTCATGCTGAAGTAGCAGTAATTGCCCTGATCAGGACTGGTAGATTTTATAGAGAAAGGGCAAGTAGTTAGAATTTCATGAAAATAGACAGGATGAAGGGGAAAATGGGGGCTAATCTGTATTTATCTACCAGTGTAGGGAGTAAAATGAAAACTATGAAAATGTTTGCAATAAAGGAGCTAAACAGAGAATTCAGATGATTGTTACCTCTTTTAGTACTCACAAATAGAAACACAGACTTTAAGGTGAAACAACTGAAATAATCCCAGAATTAGTTGCAATGTGTATTCTTAATGAAAGCTGAAGAGATTAATACAGTGGTAAATGAAACCTTTTTTCTCACAAATAGGTCATCTAGGTAGAGTGGCACTGTAATTCTTCCTAGATGGTCAACACTTTGTGGTGTTATCCTTAAACATCACAGAGAGACGGTGTTCATTCCTCCAAAGTCTGTGAGGAAGGCATGAATCACTTAGGGCCCAACATCACCTCACTCTAGAGGCAAATTGGACATAGCACATGCTGAGAAAAGATGAAGTAGTTAATATACTTCACTCCAAAGAAGAGACGCAACACCGAACAAGGAGTGCTAGTAGTGTTACTGCAGTGAGTAGATTCAGGCTGCCAAGCAGTAGGTCAGAAGAGAGCGTCCCTTAATCTTCACCAAAACAATCACCACAGCACCTGCCGCAAAGCTGAAGAGGTTCAAATCCCCTTGATTTTGGACCCCAATCCACTTGCTGTGGTTTGGGGCCAATACAGTGTAAGAAACTCTCTGAAGGGGATGAACCTCAGCTCTTGTGCCCTTGCCAGTGCCCAGGCAGGCACTGTTCCTCTCCCCAGTCAGAGCAACATGTGCTGCAAGGAGAATGAGAATGAGAAAGGAAAGCAGTTCAGGAATGAAGCTGGCAGTCTAAAAGAAATGGGATTATTTATCTGGCAAAAAGCTTAGAGGCAATCACTTGCCAGAACTTAAAAGTAATTCAGTATTTGCAGCTGCAGGCAGGGTATCTCACCACATCCACAGTAACAGTAACAGTAAAATTTAACTTATCATATGGTTCTTTTTCAATTTATATGGTTCCTTCTCTTCTATAAAATAACTGTAAGGGTAAACTTCAGGGGTTTATTTTCAGTCATAAACATGTAGATCTTAGAAAATGCAAAAGGGAAATCTGTGACCCTTTTCTTGTGATAAACTAGACTATCATATAATGCTGCGTACTTTACCAATTGACTTACAAAATGATATTTTGATGTGAGAAGGGCTCAAATAATAACTTCCCTTCTTTTGTGGCAGAGCAGCCATGCAATAGTAATTTAATTTGCTCTTGAGAAAGATCATATGAACATCTATTCTGCCCGTGTAGTTCATTTTACAAAGCAAAACACAGATGAAAGAGTGCAGCCCTGATAGACCAAATCTTCTCTGATGCAGAGAGAAAGGGCTTTTTAAATCAGCAATCCCAAGCACTGATCACAGTTATCAAACAAGTTGTGGAGTGAACTACATTATATACAGGTAAAAGAAATGGCTGTCCATCTGTAATCAAAAACATGCTCATATGTAAAACCTAGGCCATCCTTTTGCATTAAGTTGACTCCCTTCAGTTAGCATGGATGAGGAAAACCATTTAAAAGGCAATAAGAAATGAAACCTTTTTACTATCCTTACCAAATCTTTATCGTACAAAGTGATAATACTTTTGGAAAACAGAATATGATGCTACATACTATGAAAAATTCTGACAGCAACAAGTTTCACCAAAGCCACATGTTTTTTCCAGAGCAGGTAATGTGTCGATGTTTTTCAGTACAAACCATATATACTACTTTGGCAGTATTATTAGTTTATTTATGTCTTAAGAATCTTCTAAAATTTCCATGCTGTTGCTTTATACACATATATATATATATATATATATATATATATATATAAAAAAGAAATCATGGTTATGAAATAATCAAGTTTTATGTTTAACTGCTGGTTTTCTCCTTAGAGTACAGTGGAGGTTTGATGTTTTGATGGTCATTGAACACCAACAAATATTAGCACATTTGGATCACAGCCATCCCCAGTCAACATGTTTGATTTTAAGAAGTGGATATTGTGAAGGTATGTCTTCTGTAAATGCTAAAAGGTGCATTTGAGGCCTGAGTTTGTGCTATGCTTACATTTCTTACTCATTAAAAGAAAAAATATTAATTTTGAGCTTAGACCAGTAAAAGGTGTAGATGTTGAAAGCAACAGTTAGGTGCCTCTCTGCAAAGCTTCGTTCTTGAAAAGGGCCATCGGCTTACTGCGTAAATTCTAAAGACACTTTTTCTTCCTCTTAAGAATAAACAGCAAGACACAGAATTTTCCAGGATATGGCTGAGCATATTATGCCTCACACCTAGAAAGAAAGGTTGGGGTTTTTTTGCCTGTCTTCCCTGAGAGGCTCCGTAGATATGCTTCCTGGCTCCAGCAATTAACCTTCACAGAGTCCTGCCGAATCTTGACAGATCCTGGGCTATTGCGGGACATGCCTCAGGGACATGCAGGGATGACAAATCATCTGCAGTTGACTGTATAATATGGTATGTCCTTACTGAACAAACCTGAACACCAAGGCTGAGGTACATGTTGTCCTATATGTGGTAGACAATGGCTTCCATCTGGCTTACTGAAATGAACTCAAACTTCTCTGTAAAATCTGTTGTAGACTCTTCTATTTAGCTTTTTTAAACTGTATGAAGGTAGATGATATACCCAATGTAACTGAGGCTGAGATGAAGGACAGGCTAAAAACCTTGGAAATACAGTGTTTGTGCTGCTGTTTGGATGGTAGGAAGTCAGCAAAAGAATAGAGTCTTTAAAGTCTGAGCCACCAGTTCAAATTCATCGAAGGTCAGTAGTGACCAAATAAATTTATCTTCATGAAGTGACTTGATGGCATCAATGTATTTCCCAGTGGACATGTGCCAGGTTACAGAAGCTGCCATCACAAGCAGCATCCTTAATGAGTCTCAACAGAGAGAGCAAAAGACTGAATAGAGCTCAACTTTTTTATATGGAGTGCCCCTTCTAGGTCACTGCTGGGACACTGTGGAGACACTCATGACTCTCACCAGTGTGAGAAGTCTCTCAAACCATATTCTCAGCTATTTTAACTTCTAACGCTGCGTAGCTTCTTAAACAGGGTCTTCTTCCATAAAGTGTGAGATAAAACTGCATCTGCAAAGAATGCTCTGAGGGTGCAGAGGCGATAATACATATGGGTTAAATATTGCTATGTTTAATGATATGCCGTATGGTATAGTTAGACTCACAGTGGTTCACTGGAATATATACTACATCATAACACTGTGTGTGGTTTTTTGCTTTAGTAACAAAAAAAATAGAATAAAATATAATAAAGCCACAGTCACCAAGATGCCTGTTGAAGGAGAAATTGCAGTCTGAAAAATTACAAATGCCAAATAACGTGGGGTTTTGGAGGAGGGAAAGAGGCAAAAGAAAGCCAGGAGAACTCAATGGATTGGCTCCAGTGAAAAGAGGAGGGTGAAGGTGGAACAGTATGGGTTTTTCATACCCTAGATTCCATGCAATGCTTGTAAAAACCCTTGCCAAAAAAACTAAGTAGGGTTTTATACGTGTTTCTGATTATTAGGAGTATATGTATGCATAGGCTTCTACAGTAATGCATGTGCCCATGTAGTATGGTTTTTACATAAGTACATGCTGTTAGAATCCACATAGGAAAAAATAAGTAAACATACACATTTTTTACCATAAAGACCAACATTTTGCAGTTACTTTAGCTAACCTTTTTTTAAAGCTCTCATGATGCTCATGCTGATGGTGCACTGAATGAGCCTTTCTGAAGAAGGTGAGAGGATCAGGCGCTCCCTGAATCAGGAAATAAAGTGAGGGGGGTTTTTTTGTTTGTTTTTTTTTTTTTAATTAAAACCAAGGTCCAGATTCTGTATCTATCCTAGCTTTTAAGAACCTGATGAAGTTACTGTGCAAAAATCAGGCCCCAGATGCCAAATCAGGACCAGAAGCACTAAGGTTTGCGTGTGCTGGTAAGAAAAAGTATTTCCTATTTTTTACTTCCTTTTGGTCAGGAGTTGGATTTGGAAATGTGAATGAATACTGCCTGTGTCCAGCTATAGTACAATGTTAATATACTACCGGGATGTCTGCCAGCAGAAAGTCCAGCATTTTGAAAACAGTATAAAGCGGACATTCCCAGCAATGTGTCCTTACTCCATCATGCAGCACAGCTCAGTCTTGCACTGCAACCAAAACATTCATGCAGCCTGAGCAACTTTAAAAACCATCAAAGCAAGTTTTGCCTCTCACAAAAGTTTTACTCTGAGGGCTGTGTAAACAGAGCACTGTCTCTTTAACTGATTTTATTTTCCTCTCTCTTTTTTTTTTTTAGTTTAAAGATTACATTTAATATCTATTTCCCAGCAGTGTACAAACTGACATCATCTACTCATAAAAGCGGAATGCTTTGCTTTTTTAAGCTTCAAGCTGAATAACAAATTGCCACAGATGACAGCATAAAAGAATAACAGAATGGAATCAAAAGAAAATTCATTGTCAACAGAAACCCCCTGCTGAGGAATTTCAATTTCATATATCTAATTATCCCTGTCAGTTGGAAGAACTGACAAAAAGCATTCTTTGTTCTCTCTTTCTGCCTCCCGCATCTCACTCTCAATTAATTCCGGCATACAAATATGACTAATTGTCTTTGCAGTGCTCAAGAGCTCTGTATATAAATGTTCATGAACTGAAAATGATTTGGAGGGTATTCAGGCATCGATTTATGATATTTGAACACAATAGACATGCATAATTCAGGTGACCATGTTAGCACCCTCACAAGCCCTTATTACAGAGATTAGGCAGGATTCTCTTTTCACATCTTTTTTTTCATATATATGCTTTGTGACAATAACTCACTTTGCACCTATTAAAAGAGGAAGCTTTATATGTCTGCTGTGGCTTATTGAAATTTCCATGAACAAGATTACCAGCATTTAAATAACATAGGGGGGATGGCCAGAAAATATTAGGTACTTTCAAAAGCAAGACCAAATCATGATGAAGGTTAAAGTTGATGGTGGTTTTTCTAATCTTGACTAGATCATTTCAAGAATCCTTTGAAGTGACAGAATTATCTTTACTCACATCCTGTATTGACAAATACTGTGAGGCTAACTTTTATATGATAGTCTTTATGTAAATATATACACAGATGCATGAATGCATACAGAGAGAGAGAAAAATAAACCTGAATAACTTTATTAGCTTTTCTAACTAAATGCTAAGGTTACTTCAAGGGAAAGGTTCCTGTATGGTGACAGAATTAAGATTCATAATCCATGCCTGTAGAATGTTATCTGTAACTTTGCTATCCTGGCTCATAATAAAACCTCCTCAATTAAGTTGGTATTTTGTTCTTCCATTACTGCACTTGTTAAAATCATATGACATTTTTTTTTTAAACCCTCTACATTGTTACAGCTGCACTGCTTACTAGGGCAAAGCTCTTGCTCATAATATGAACTCTTCACCTACCCCAAGAGCACACCATCAGTCCTTTTCTAGACAGAGGGACTGAGTCAGTCATGGAGCTGCAGCAGTTACTGAGATTTTTGCACCCCAGTTTCCCATAATCACAGCGAATGTTTGGATCCATACAGCAAAATATTAGTACATAAGAATATAGCACAAATAAGGTGTCGGTTTTACTTATGTTTCATCAAAAGGCCATTTTTTCCTGTCTGATTTTGAACTCTGTCATCTCTCCTGAAGAAGCAGGAGTTATGTGAGAATTTGCAAGCAGGAGTTGCAGTGAAAAAAGAAAGTGAAGTCTGGTCATTTAAGGAAAATCTGCAAAAGGGGTTCTCAGAGGAGGCAGAGTTAACTGGGGTTTATAGAGCTTCAGCTGTATTTTCTACCCTGCCTTGATTTATACAGTGTCATGGTGGAAATTTCTTATTCCTCAGTGTGACTTTTTGTTAGAAGAATAATACTTTGAGATTATGTTAATATTCAGAGAATGCAATTTTAAATTATGTTTAAGATGTAAAACTTAAGAGACAGAAAGAGATCTTTTTCTCCCAAGTATGTTATAAACCCATCCTGTAAAACTGGGGAGCTGTACAAAGCCCAGGTCTTCATCCCTGTTGCTGCTTCAAGATGAGCAATGACTTGTACAGACACTTGCTTGTTTCCTGCATCCATACAAAACACTTAGAAACTTGCATGGAAAACCATGTAGACTGTGCATAAATTTTTCCATGGCACCCAGCAATTTATGTGCCCTTTGTATACAGTTCTCAACGGCAGCTGGCTCCCACTGCTACAAGCAGAAAATGTCATGAGCTCAGCAAATAGAGTTTTCCATGTGAAGCAGCACACTGATTTATACACGAAGTCATCATTCACTGAACACCTACAAGAAGCATATGGATTGAGGACAGGGCTCTCAGAGAAAGTGGGGGTTGTAGACAGAACAACTATTCAGCCTCGTCTACAGGATCAGGTAAAGCACTCTGGAATATTGTCTCAAGAAATAAGCACCCTCTTTTTGTGAAATATTTACTAGTAGCAAAAATAATAGTGCCAAATGACCTGTTCTCCGGAGGCTAGAAAACAGGTGTGAATACTAACGTGTAAACAAAGACTTCCAGATAATGTGACAATAGCAAATTTGGCAATGCCTATTGCAATTGGTATTCATTTAGCCAGCAATTAATAAATAAAGCAAGTTGGTTTGTGGTTTTGTTCCCTCTGCTGATACCTTCTGAACTTGCTATGTCTTTTCCTTTACAGCTGCAGGTCAGTTTTTCATACACATCCTATAAACGACCTCTGCATGCTCACTGCATGTGACTTCAGTGGAAGTTGTACTTTGAGGTAAATGTTTGCTTCTCCAGCTCGCTTGCACTCATCACTTATGCCGCTGTTGAATTGAGACCCATTAATTTAAAACACTGATTGCATTAAGAGTTCTTCCAGGGTTTTGTGAAATCAGTTCCTTTTACAAACATACATGTTTTCAGATAAGTCATAGAAAACTTATTTCAGATTAGGCACAAAAATTTCTCTGAGGTTTCCAAGCCAGCAACTGAGACCATGAAATTTTTCAGGCTCTGCTGCAGATTGATGTTAGTTTGGTCTTCTCAAGAGGTAATTTTTTTTTTTTTTTTTTAATCTTGGATTTGAATTTTGCCCATTCCTTTAAAGGCTTTCTAGATAGCCACAAAGGGAATTGCCATATAAGTACCAGTCCCACCAAGAGAACAGCACCCATGTATTGCTGTGCCCATATAGACCCTTCCTGAGATCAGTGAACTCTGCCTTCCTCACAATATCCTTCTCCTGCTGTTATTAAGCATATAACATCAGAACTGGTGGGCAACCAAGGCTCTGATTAATTCAGGATAACTGAATAGGCAACTTCTGTACCCGCCAGGGCTTCCCCTGAGGATTAGAGCCCTGGTTACCAAACAGACCACATCATTTTCTTGCCAGGTTCCACGAAAGATACTTTGGGTCAAATTTTGCTCTCTGATGTACAGTTTTATTATCTGTGAAGCTGCACCAGGCAGTACTCAATGCTTGGCTCCACTATTTTATTTTTTCCTTTCTTTTCCATTTAAAGAAATCAACTACAAATATTATAGAGCTGAATGAATGGCGTAAAGCCAGAAGTGTAAAGATTGAGAGGCTGCCTTAATTTTTAAACCACTCTGCTGGCTTTTGATTTTGGTTTAATTTAATTTTGAACCTGCAGGACTTAATGAAGCCATACCTTTGAATTTCCTGGCATTTACCACTTTCATCCTGATTTGGATCTCTACAGACATTGCTAAACTCTGTTTAGAAAAATGCTAAAACTAAAGCACTCCAATGTTCCTATAAAGCTCTCATTCCAAATCTCAGCTGAAAATATATCTTTTCTGACTTGCACATATCTGTTAATTTTGCTCTCCCTCTGCTATTATTTATCTCTGTAACTGTATTGTTTAACTCCTGTAAAGTGGTTTTGGGATACACTTTGGATGAAAGACGCTATACAAAATAAAGTTGTATTGTTTTGTACAAGCTGGCACATACTTGGTTCCGCATAAGCTTGGCAGAGATCTCTCTTACAGTGCTTTCTAGTTTCTCCCCAGCCATTTTTTTGCATCTTTCCCACCTCCTTTTGCTGGTTAGGATGTACTAGAAGAATACATCTGTTATGATTAATAAGTAACTAGAAATTTATTTGCTGCCCAGAATATGTCCTTTTCCCTGTCAAATGCTTTTGAAACAAGGATAATTTTACTGAGGGAAGTAAGGCTGCAACACTGACCGACTAAAATCTAGGTGCAGGAAGAAACAAAATAATACATCTGATATTTTAAACATAGCATCTACTTTGATTTTTATAAGCAATCAGAGGTGATTAATGCTTGGGAACGCTGTTCATTATATGAGCCTTTCTGTATCCTTGGTCAAATAAAGCAAGCAGGTGCAAGTCATAGGAGTTACTGATTATTTATGGCTTTTAGATACTTTGTGGGTTTAGCTGGTGAGAAAAGTTTTATTCCACTCACATGGACAAAACACAACCAACTGTCTGGACTGATTAAACTCACATTGTTGTATGAGCACATGGCAGGCAGGGGAAAAATTATAAAATCTCACCGCCTATGCCATGGCAACTGAGCAAACAGCTCATGGGAAGAATGTGAATAATAGAAAATAGCAATATTTCTCTTTGTGTTTTCACACTTGACAGTTTTATCCCCACATCTGCCTGATGTCCGGTGAACAAGTAAAGTGCTTGTAGTAGCTACTCTTGTTCTCACTGATTTGTCTCATCCTTGGCTAAGAGTTGTCTCAAGATGACCCATGTACATTTTAAGCTTTGGAGAATATGAACCAGGAAATATTTGGGGGGTTTATATGTAAGTAGGGAAACCACAGGAACAGGAATGTGCTACTCATGAAAAGGCTTTTAAGATCAGCTTTAGTGCACCCATTCAGGATTTTAGGTTTCTGGACAGAAAAATGAATGTTGAAATAATTTTTCTGAATGCATTTCAAGTCAAATGCCAAACTCCCACAGGGGTCATTCAAAAAATATGAAGTATGTTCAAAATCTTCTAGGCATCTACTTATTTCCCTTCAGCCCATAGTATCTGTCAGTGTCTGAAAAACATATGTTGTGTTACTAAAACCAGTGTGTTTTGAGAGATTCTGCTTGCATGTATGTAATAGAGCTCAGGAGATGCTTCCTTCTATCTCTAAAATACATTTATTTGGTTTTGCAACATTCAGCATGACTTTTGGCTGTTCTTTTGTTGTATGTGCAAGGGGAACTTTGCTCTTCTGAAGCAAGATGTATGTGTCTTCAGTGCTTTTGGAAATCTATGTGATAAATGGGGACAGGAGAGTTTGATTGTGGGTAGGAATTCCACTTGAAATTGAAAATTCCTCTTAATCCCAGGGCTGTTCGAACCAACTACGTACTCTATTTCAGGTGGCCTATTTTAGTCATGGTCAGAGGTTACTATGGCAGGCCTGCTGACAGGATTCAGAAGTGACTGACAGGACAATGCCCTATTTGTCACATCAGGTATTATGCAGTTTCAGTTCTGCATTTGTAGCTAGGCTGGCATGATGTGATAGCCGTAGTGCTAAGACATAAAACTTTTAAAAGGTTCAGTGTATATGATTGACGTAAAAGAGGATAATGAGTGCTATTTTTTTCCATCTTAACGAATTTGGTTTTTAAAAAAAGGGTATTTTAAATACTGTCATTCTATGAAACTAGAAAGCTGACTTGTTTACCTGATTTTGCTGCTACTGTTGCAGTAGGCAAACTTGGTGCTTTTGACAAACTCAGTATGAAAAGCGTATTGAGCTCTCTTTCACATCAGTAGTGTGACTTTAATCAGATGTTTTACCCTGTCACAGCTGTGCAAAAATTAATTTACCCTTCTGATCTGGGAGCTGCATTTTGGGCCAGCAGGTCTTGATGAATTTGTGTTCCCCCAGTTGATGGTCTATGGGTAACTGGAAGTTGAGGAAAGGAAAATCAAGGGAAAAAAAAAAAGACATTGAAAACAGCAATGGCACATACTGAAGGAGAATATGTAAAGAGCACTGAAATTTATTCTGTAAAGAATTATAGAAACTGCTACTGCCCTCAAGTATCAAAACTTTTATATCTAACACATTTTATCAAAAGAAGTATAACTATCTATTGGATCATCTCAGGGTAGGTCTGTTAGCATTTAATTCTCATCAGGAGTGTGCTTTTAAAGTGGCTTTCCTGGTGGTCCCCACGGACCACGTTTTGGATTATGTGGTGGAGTGTGCAAACTGAATTCCTCTCAAATGACATGAAACTCTGAGATGTTAATAGGCTTTTAGTCTATGTGACCAGGTTAGAGCTACTCTGAAGAAACTCCTGCAAACACACATGCTGTGGACATGAAGTCCTCAGCATCAGCTATGTTGCTCTGTGGATCTCCTATTGCCTTGTTAATGTACACAAAGCCTTGGCATAGGAGAGGATTCATAGGACACCAGTAGATTATTTTACAGTTTTTAAATCAATGTCTATGTCACATAGGCTTTGAGACAACTTGTAAATAACATGTAAAATTGTTTATAGCTGTACTGGATGCACTGAAGATGTACGTTGCATGGAAGGCAAGTAAGAAATGAGTAATGAACAATGTAGCTTTGATAGCACCTATAACTACATTTATTTCAACAAACATTCCCTTTGCTTTGGCTCATTTCTTTTTCTAGCACAATCTGTCTGGTCAACCAGGAGGACTCTACCTGTCTCGTCACACATGTTATCACCTGGATTTTATGTTCTTTTCCCTCCTACTTATTCCCTGTTTGTCAAACTTTCCAGAAGAAAACTGAAAGTTAGAAATATTTAGGAATGGCCAAAATATTTACAGAGAAAGTTCATACACAGTGCTAACACCTTCCCTGAGCAGCATTTCCTTAAATTTGGAACAACTCTAATTGTCTTATTTACACAGGAAGAAATCTGAGCTGAGAGCTAAAACATATTTAACTCTGCACACCAAAGGCAAAGAAGAAGGTAATAATTATTTCTGAAAGTAATAAATAATTCTGAAAACTCAGAGAAAGGATACTTCTGGACCCAGCTCAGCTTACACTGAGACAAAATGGAGTTCTGTTATTGATTTAATGAAAACAGGACCAAACCCTGTGTGCCACTTGCCCATATGAAATAATTTGAATGGGCTGAGGAGAAACACAATAGTAGAGACAGGGAATGAAAAACACCCACAACATTATACACCTTCAATTCACCAAGGAGAGCTTTTCTCATGAAGGGGTGTATTATTCCCTTATGTGTATGTGGCTTCCATTACCAGTAATGGGAGTTGATCACACACAGAGAGGAGAATGGACTCCTCCGTCTGACATCTCGCTGGCTGCCTGGTATAAAGCCAATAGACAATGCCAAGTTATTCTGATCGAGCTACTAATTGGAATCATGTTGTATATTGCTGAAGTTTGTTTATTTTTATGAGAGCATTAAAATTTCAGAAGAGCTACATTTGGATCTCTCTTACTGCACGCACACATACTACAGGCAATCTCCTTGTTTTACATGACATGCAGGGGTACGGCATACATGCTGTCTCTTTTGTATTTTGCTGTAGTGGTCTAGAGATGGCAGCATGTGAAATTATAGCCCCTGCTGTGTAATGTTTTTAATATGTATAAATGCACTGGCTGAATTAAAGGAGCAGCATTGCTAGTTCAGCCCAGAACTGACTTCTTTATATATTAATTGCGATTAAATAAAATTGAAAATATAAGTATGTTGCAAAGCCTGCTGGTCTTGGCCTCCCCCCTCTTTCTTTCCCTCCTTTCCTCTCTTCTTCCCCCCTACCCTCTAACATATACATATCCAATGTTGCCATGGTCCCTGCTTTCCAAAAGAAACCAGTGTGTCACATTACTGAGCTTTTATGTCTAAAGTCTCAATACAGTTTAAACAGTTGAATAACCAACACTTTTAAGAGACTTGCCCACACAAAATTACAAGACACTCCATGGGCGGGCAAGGGATGGGATGGCCACAAAATAACACCTCCAGTAGAAAATAATGCGTTGATACCACGGACAGTTATCCTCAGCAGGCCAATACAGCAGGCTTGAATCCAGCCTGAGAAAACAACACTCACTTCTTTACTAAAGGATGACATTTCCTTATTTTATTGCAAAGTTTGGCAGGGAACCCAAAAACTAGGTGAGTCTATCCAAGGTGAGTCTACCCTCTGCTTATCCTTGAAAGCAGCATGCCTTATTAGAAATGAGGGGTCTATTTCATGCTCAGCTGCAACAACAACATTAAATAAGTAAATTAATATGCACTTACACACCCTGTGTTTCAGGCTCCGCTGTTCACACTATTCAGATGTTAAAGGCCATGATTGGGGCCACTCTCATAGAATTTTGACATATATTTTTTTGGTCTTCCACAAGAGTACAGACCTGCTTGCCTCTTTCACAAGAATGCTAAGTCTGTGTATGTGAAAAGAACAGAGCTTGGTCCTTTTTAAATAGCAGTCTAGAAGCACAGCAGGTGCATTTTATCTGTTTTTTAAAATTTGATCCCATGTTTGTCTATTTGCCTGTGCAGATTGTCTGGGCTTCCCTCTCTATTCCTGATAGAATGTCATGGCGTAGCTCTAAAAATGGAATACGTTTGTGCATTTTTGTGTGTTAGAAGCAATTATTGATGTGTCGGGGTTTTCAGCTCTTATATGGTGGGGGTCCTTATATTGCCAGGCTCATATCAATCCTGAAAAGGAATCACAGATTACTATAAAAGAGCTAGTGAGAGAGAGAGAGAGAGACCGTCCT